>NC_086444.1:715288604-715508604 GCF_028390025.1 Pseudophryne corroboree
TGTAATGCCCATTCGATCTCCTGAATGGTGTGTCGACTGAGAAAATCCACTTACCAGTTTAGCACTCCCGGTACAAACACTGCGGACAATGCCGGAAGATGAAGTTCTGCCCACCTTAGTATGCGAGTTACTTCTTCCATCAGTCCTTTGCTGTGAGTTCCTCCCTGATGGTTGAGGTACGCTACTGCTGTTTCATTGTCTGAACGGATCTGGACTGGTCTTCCCCGCAGAATGTCCTTTGCCTGAACTAGAGCCATATATATGGCCCTTATTTCCAACAAATTTATTGGCAGGCAACTTTCCTTCGTGGTCCATTTTCCCTGGAACCAAACATTTTTGAACACTGCTCCCCAGCCTTGAAGACTGGCATCCGTAGTCAGTACTTGCCAGTCTTGTCTAGATGGTCCGTCTGTAGCCACCAAGCTAGTGACCTTTTTACGCTTACTGGAAGCTTTATCATCTGTCTCTTTATTGTCTGATGTCTACAATCCCATCTGGTTAGAATGAGGTGCTGTAAGGGTCTGGAGTGGAATTGCGCATATTCCACCATGTCGAATGTTGACACCATCAGACCCATCAGTCAATGCGACTGATGGGTCTGATGGTGTCAACATTCGACATGGTGGATTATGCAATGCGCTGCATGGACTGAAACTGTCTGACTGTGCAACAATTCCTGAGTCATTATCTGTACCTTGGAGATCTTCTTCTCCGGTAAGATAATCCTTTGTAGACTTGAATCCAATATAGCCCCCACGTGAACCATCCGTTGTGATGGATTCAAGGACGACTTCTCCCAATTTATGAGCCATCCGTGTCTTTGTAGACCAGCTATTGTCTGTTGGAGATGGCTCAAGAGTAACTCCTGGGATTGAGCCAGGATTAACAGATCGTCTAGGTATGGAAAAATTATTATTCTCTGCTTGCGGAGATAAACTACCATAACCACCATACTCTTGTTAAATACCCTGGGGGCTGTTGCTAGCCCAAAGGGCAAAGCCTGGAACTGATAATGGTGCTGGAGGATGGCAAAACTGAAGTAACACTGATGTGACCGTGCTATGAACACACGCAGGTAAGCATCCTGTACATCCAGAGATACCATGTAATCTCCTGGTTCCATGGCCAATACTATGGAGCGCAAAGTCTCCATGTGAAACTCTGGAACCCAAATGTATTCGTTTAACCCTTTGAGGTTGAGAATTGGTCGGAAAGATCCATTTGGCTTCTGGATCAAAAACAGGTTTGAGTAAAACCCCCGTCCCCTTTGCGTCAGGGGTACCGGGATAATTACCCCAGACTGAAGCAATTTCTGAACTGCTTCTTGCAAAGCCCTGGCCTTCGACTCTATACGAGACGGGCTGGTGCAAAAGAACCTTTGAGGAGGCTACTTCCTGAAAGGGAAACCATAACCGAGAGAGTCCACCTTCTACACCCAAGTATTTGTCGTCGACTGGCGCCAAATGTGTACAAAGTGAAGGAGTCGGCCCCCAACCCTGGAATCCTCCTGCCGGAGGCCCGTACCCTCAAACTGATGGCTTCTGCTCTGGTTTGGAAGCTGGCCGTCTACTGGCCCACTGCTTCTTGCCCCTAGCTGATTTATTGTACTGGGGTTGGTTAGTCTCAACCTTTCCTTTAGATCTACCTTGCCATCGAAACAGCCAAAATTTTGCTCCCCTCGATTTAGGGGCATAGCTAGCCGGAAACTTAACTTTCTTGGATTCAGCTTCCGACTCCAGGATATGTCAATTGCTTTCCGAACAGAATATTCCCAGTGAAAGGCAACGCTTCAAGAGCTTTCTTGGATTCTTCATCCGCTTTCCAAGTACGTAGCCAGACTGCTCTACGAGCGGCTACCGTTAAGGCTGATGCTTTAGAAGCAATCGTACCCATAGCAATTGCTGCTTCTTCCAAATATTGCTCAGCTTGTTTTATATACCTAGCCGAGAATCCTGCTCCCTGGTAGGTATGGCGAGGCCACTCTCTAATTCCTCCGCCCATTCTACCACTGCTTTCGCCATCCAGGCTGAAGTCATAGCTGGCCTTACCACAGCCCCTGAGAGAGAAAAAATATTTTTCAAGAAACCATCTACTCTTCTATCTGTGACATCATCCAGTGAGGTAGACGGTAATGGTAAAGCAGACGTACGCACAAGTCGTACAACATGTGCATCTACCTTAGGAGGAACCTCCGTTTTTGAACAGTCCCCAGCTGAAAAAGGATAATAAGAATACCATTTCTTCGGAATCTTATACTTTTTATTAGGAGTAGCCCACGGTCCTTCCATAATTTCCGTCAGATCCTATGACTCCGGAAACTCAGTCTTAAACTTAAATTTAGGTGCCTTAGATTTTGACACTGCCTTGGCTGGTTCCTCCAGACACATAATAGCTTTCATGGCATTGATGAGCTCAGCTATATCCTCTGTGCTGAAGCCCTCCGACTGGTCGTCATATGGGGTATTTGAATACACTGTATCCTCATCTGTTGTATCATCTTGTGTAGTCTGTAACATGGATGTATCTACCCTGGTATTAACAGCCTGGCAACTTGCAGAAGCTGTTGGCATCAAACCATAAGGAGGGAGCTGCATGTATGGGTTAGTAGTGTAACCTATTCCCGGGGGTGGAACTGCAGGTGCTAATCTATTACATACTTGCCTACCTGACCCTCTCCATGAGGGAGAAAATACTCTGTTCCTGGACTTTCCTGGTAATGTAGGATTGCCATCACCTGTGGTGAAACACCTTTCTTATCAATTAACTAGTTCACCACAGGTGATGGCAATCATACATTACCAGGAAAGTCCAGGAACAGAGCATTTTCTCCCTCATGGAGAGGGTCAGGTAGGCAAGTAAGATCTATTAGCTATTGTAGACAAGGTCTGTGCGACCACACCCCTTCTTGCAGGGCGTTGCCCCTCATAAGTAAGATACTGGGCTATTCCATGCAAAATCCTTTTATCAGATAAGCATGTTAAGGGTGTCCCTGATAAAGTATCCTCGTCAGACATGGTAAATAATCCGTTTTTTTTTGTTTGTTTTTTTACAAATACTACACTCTCGGTGACTGAAAATCACCTATATAGATATAGAAGTGATATCAATCTGACCACAATCCGAGCACCTGAATTGAGTATCAGAAACTATGCTTGACAAACATATATAAAAGTCAGCAATCACACTAGCAGTCAGTCACATGTTAATTATTAGACATTGTCATATGAGAATATAATCAACCACAGAATACTTTTCTAGTATGTAGGATTATAATTACTGCACTTCTGTTTTTAAACAGCTATTATCACAAGTTTTCTCAGACATGTTATGCAGAAAACAACAGTACTGTACAGGTCTCATATGCATTGTGTACCAAAATTAACTATTCATACTAACAAGTAGAAAGAATTTTAGTACTGTATAACCCTTACTCAGTTAGAGTGGGATACAGGGAGACTCACCCCACTTCCAGAATCAATCAATACGCCCGACAGAAGCTGAGTGGATTAAGACGCTACTGGTGTACACTGCCGCTCCGGTAACTGATGAGACACACATACGCTCAATAACGGACCCAGACGCTCAGTGAACGATGAGTGTATGCAGACGCTCCTGTCTGCGACCCGGTCTCGGCAGCAACTCTAGTGTACACAATCACAACGTCTAAGCTGCGACCGAGTACCCTCGTGGTAGCGTCTGAGACGGAAGTGAGGTCACCAGTTCATGGACGGGAGACGCACGGAAACTGGTCATGAACTAGGGGGAGAGGCGACCAGGAGAGCGTCTGACTCCCCCTGCTGACAAACTACAAGGATTGCGGCCTCAGCCTAGTCGTGGCACCTATGATCCCCTGCAGCATAGCGCTGTTGCACTTAAGAGTGGCGGCGCATCAGCCAATGTTTGGTAGTCTCCTCCAATACAGTGCGGCTGTGTCCGAATTCCTCTAGTAAGTGGAATCGATGCCTAACCTTCTCCCCATGCTCCGGCCACAGCCTGGTAACGTCTGCTGGACCTGCTAGAACATCCGACACAGACGCCCGTCGAGACAGCACTAATACCCGTGGGTAAGCGTTGTTGCGACCCGGTGGGGAGTTGTTGGAGCGACTCTTTTCAGCATGCGTTTAAGACGCTGTTAGGAAAGATCACTCAAAACATAGTAAGACTATAAAAATGAAATAACAAAAGCTGTGACCATGGTCCGGCTCCTGCCGCACCAAACAAAAAACTGATTTGACTGAGTCGGTGGGCGGGATTATATGGAGGAGCCTGATGCATCCTGGGAGGCCAGAAAGCTTGTGACTATTTGGTGCCATTTCCGGCATATCCCAATGTTATCCTGTGGACCCAGCCGGAGATTTTATATATATATATATATATATATATATATATATATATATATAAATGATTGATGAATACTGACCCATGGTGCCATTCGCTCCCGAGCTGGGGGCTGCGTCAAGCAAACGGGCATTTCTATATATTCTGGGATATATATTCATGTATAATATGGTGTGTGTGTGTGTATATTTATTACAGTTGTAAATGATCTTGTCTATATCTGGACAGGAAACCAGATCCTTGATGTTGGATTCAAATTACATAGTTACACCGGTGGAGGTGTAAAACCAGGACAATCACTAAACTACCAGGCCCGTAGATGACACTGAAACACCAGGTCAAACAAAGATATGTGTAAAAGTGCATACAGTATGGGGAGAACATACAAACTCCACACAGTTAGGGCCAAAGCCTATCATCTGGGCAGGATACTTACTTAACATACCTGTAACAGGACAAATATCCATAGATATGTCAGCTATCAATGTCTCAAGTGCATGTGTCGCCTGGTGGCGCACACCCTGCCTGAGGTGTGGCTAGATTTGAAACAGATACTAAGGTCTCCCATCCAATTTGGGACCAGACATACACCTCCTTAGCTTCACATATGAGCTTATTAATAATTGGGCCAGTGTCACCAATACCTTGTTATAGTGTTTCTACGGAGCTTAGCTCCGCCCCCACCCGCATTGTGCCTTAATATAAAAATGCTTTCAGCCCCCAACGCGAGCCAAGCTGTGCAGCGCTGTTTTAAAGTAGTGTCGGTTAGTATGCCTCCCTGTGCGCTGCTGCGCTGAAATCAGCCGTGTAAAGGGAACCCTTAGAGCACAGACACTCCGAGTCCTCTGCTTCCCCCTTCTGCCTCAGGCACAGAGCGCTGTAACACCCCCGCCCGTAGCGCGGGAGTGATCAGGGGTAGATGGCGCCATCCTGCAGCACAGTCATCAGGAGGGATAAACTCGCTCATGGTGGACGCCTATGTCAGCGCCATGGCGGCTGTTTTACAAGCCATCCTTTAATAACTTCCCCTGTAGGAGGAGCGGCTCTTAGTAGCGGCGTGTTGTTGAGACCTGGCGCACCCGCTTTTAGGAGAGAGGAGGCAGACAGCCGCATATAGGTAGAGATGGTTATGGACTCTCTGTCTCAACTCAGTGAATCGAATCATCAGGAAGTATGAATGATTCGAGACACTCACAGTTTAGCGAGTCGAGAGAGCTGCAGCAGTAGCCTCTCTCAGCCAGAGGGAGGAAACTCAGTGTGTCGTCGTGATTGGCCAGCGGCAATACCAGGTGACACCCAGTGTGAGGGAGGAGGGAGCAGTCACAACTTATCAGTCAGTGGGGGAGATTCAAATGTTTGAAAAGTCAGTTGGGGGGGGGTCTGTTTTTCCCCTATCCAATAGACAGGAAAAAACAGACACCCAACCGACTTTTCAAACATTTGAATCTCCCCTAGTGAGTGCTGTGCTGCTGTGCCTGATTCATTCATCCTGATTCCTGAGTCTGCCTGTGAGTCGAGACAGTTGTGCACTGTGTAGACTCAGTGACTCAGTGTATGGATCTGATTCATGCAGCATTAGCCTGCAGGAGGTGGAGCCCCTGCGGTACAGTGCTCGCAGCTCAGTGCTCACTGTTCCTGCTCAATGTGATTGTGACTGAATGATATGTGTTTTATGGCTGTTAAGCTTTCTCTCCTCAGCCAGAAGCATACCCTCCAACATTTTACACATAAAAATCGGTACAAATTAGGAAAGGGGGCGTGACCACGGGTAAAGGGGACATGGCCACGCCCTTTTCCTATACGTTCAATGGAAGTTTGGAGAGCCAAAAATCGGTACAGACCATAAAAATAAGGTACTGCACCTGCTAAAAAGATACAGTTGGAGTCTATGCAGAAGTAATGTGCATATTCAGTAACTAGTATGCAATAATTGGTTATTAATAATATATCAACATAACACTGAATCTATGTTAATATATTATTAATAATCAGTTCATAAGCAGCTGCCTCCCCCAGATGCACTGAACAATCCCTGCAGCTGAGTAACTAGCTGACCCAATTCCCAGAGGACTGAGTTACTCCCTCCATGAGTCACCAGCACTGGTCTGCCAGCACAGAGTCTCTCTGGCAACTCACTGAATCATGTGCACTGTCTCTGCAATACATCCCAATCCAAATAAGTCATGACTCGTGCCGAGACACTGACTGGAGACACTCCACTGAACGGAGTCATGTGTCTCAACTCCGTTCAGTGAATCACTTTGCCCATGACTACATATAGTGACCCAGAGCTGTAGGAGTAGGGCTGCAGGCGCTTGTACACTATTAGGTGCTTTTACACTGCCCTTCTAGAAGACTGCTGCCACAGCTCTTCAGTGCTTTTAATGGGAGCCGCTGCGGAGGAGAAGTAGAGCACGTGGCAATGCCGTTTGTCCTCTGCTGCTGTGTAGCCTCCAGCTGACCCAGGAAGCCCCGCTAACGCCCCCCGGACTATACATACCCAGCTTCCATTCTTCAGCCATACTGCCGGTGGCAGCGGGCTGTGAGGGGCTTCATATCAACAGTAAACTGCTGGATGCAAGACAACCCCCCCACCCCCCCTTCGAGATCTCCCTCATAGCAGCCTGGCAGGGGCAAACTGCCAGACTGTTGTAGAAGTTGCAAAAGTTCTGAATAAAAAAAAAAAAATTAAATAAATCTCTGGAGCTCCAGAGGAAGTGAGCAGCTCTCGCGGCACCTTTCTAAAACTGGACTTGGGAGGGGTATAGAGTGGGAGGAGCCAGTCACACACATTGAAAATTTTAAAGTGCCGGCTCGCCTGATCACCCCATCTATACCCCATGGTACTGAACTCCAGCGTCCCCTATGGATGATAGAGACATTTTTTTTAGTATTTAATGATTTTTAAAAGATTACATATTTTGCCCATTATTTGCCAATGTTACTTAATCCACATTGAGGTAACAAGAAGAGGCACATATAGCGGAGCAGGAAGCATGGATGTCTGGTCTAGGAATCTGCTACAACCCCCCCAAATAAATAAATATAAAGTATTGGCATTTTACACCTGTAAGTGTGGTGACATGACGTCTGCTAAGCTAAAGCCTCTAATAAACATGGTCTGGAAAAAATAAGATTTTACTCACCGGTAAATCTATTTCTCGTAGTCCGTAGTGGATGCTGGGACTCCGTAAGGACCATGGGGAATAGCAGCTCCGCAGGAGACTGGGCACAACTAAAGAAAGCTTTAGGACTACCTGGTGTGCACTGGCTCCTCCCTCTATGACCCTCCTCCAGACCTCAGTTAGGATACAGTGCCCGGAAGAGCTGACACAATAAGGAAGGATTTTGAATCCCGGGTAAGACTCGTACCAGCCACACCAATCACACCGTATAACTCGTGATAACTATACCCAGTTAACAGTATGAAATATAACTGAGCCTCTCAACAGATGGCTCAACAGTAACCCTTTAGTTAGGCAATAACTATATACAAGTATTGCAGACAATCCGCACTTGGGATGGGCGCCCAGCATCCACTACGGACTACGAGAAATAGATTTACCGGTGAGTAAAATCTTATTTTCTCTAACGTCCTAGTGGATGCTGGGACTCCGTAAGGACCATGGGGATTATACCAAAGCTCCCAAACGGGCGGGAGAGTGCGGATGACTCTGCAGCACCGAATGAGCAAACTCAAGGTCCTCCTCAGCCAGGGTATCAAACTTGTAGACTCTTGCAAAAATGTTTGAACCCGACCAAGTAACAGCTCGGCAAAGTTGTAAAGCCGAGACCCCTCGGGCAGCTGCCCAAGAAGAGCCCACTTTCCTCGTGGAATGGGCTTTCACAGATATAGGGTGCGGCAGTCCAGCCGCAGCATGTGCAAGTTGAATCGTGCTACAGATCCAGCGAGCAATAGTCTGCTTAGAAGCAGGAGCACCCAGCTTGTTGGGTGCATACAGGATAAATAGCGAGTCAGTTTTCCTGACTCCAGCCGTCCTGGAAACATAATACTTTTCAGGGCCCTGACTACGTCCAGTAACTTGGAATCCTCCAAGTCCCAAGTAGCCGCAGGCACCACAATAGGTTGGTTCACATGAAAAACTGATACCACCTTAGGAAGGAATTGGGAACGAGTCCTCAATTCCGCCTTATCCATATAAAATACAGATAAAGGCTTTTGTATGACAAAGCCGCCAATTCTGATACACGCCTGGCCGACGCCAAGGCCAACAGCATGACCACTTTCCACGTAAGGTATTGTAGCTCCACGGATTTAAGTGGCTCAACCCAATGCGACTTCAGGAAATCCAACACCACGTTGAGATTCCACGGTGCCACTTGAGGCACAAACGGGGGCTGACTATGCAGCACTCCCTTAACAAAAGTCTGAACTTCAGGCAGTGAAGCCAGTTCTATTTTGGAAGAAAATCGATAGAGCCGAAATCTGGACCTTAATGGAACCCAATTTTAGGCCCATAGTCACCTTCTGACTGTAGGAAGTGCAGAAATCGACCTAGCTGAAATTTCTCCTTTGGGGCCTTCCTGGCCTCACAGCACGCAACATATTTCCGCCATATGCGGTGATAATGGTTTGCGTTCACTTCTGTCCTAGCTTTAAATAGCGTAGGGATAACTTCCTCCGGAATGCCCTTTTCCTTCAGGATCCGGCGTTCAACCGCCAGGCCATCAAACGCAGCCGCGGTACGTCTTGGAACAGACAAACCCCCCTGCTGCAGCAGGTCCTGTCTGAGCGGCAGAGGCCATGGGTCCTCTGAGATCATTTCTTGGAGTTCTGGGTACCAAGCTCTTCTAGGCCAACCCGGAACAATGAGTATAGTTCTTACTCCTCTCCTTCTTATTATTCTCATTACCCTGGGTAAGAGAGGCAGAGAAGGGAACACATATACCGACTGGTACACCCACGGTGTTACCAGAGCGTCCACAGCTATTGCCTGAGGGTCCCTTGACCTGGCGCAATATCTTTGTAGCTGTTTGTTGAGGCGGGACGCCATTATGTCCACCTGTGGCCTTTCCCAACGGTGTACAATCATTTGGAAGACTTCTGTCCCCACTCTCCCGGGTGGAGGTCGTGTCTTCTGAGAAAGTCTGCTTCTCAGTTGTCCACTCCGGGAATGAACACTGCTGACAGTGCTAACACATGATTCTCCGCCCATCGGAGAATCCTTGTGGCTTCTGCCATCGCCATCCTGCTTCTTGTGCCGCCCTGTCGGTTTACATGAGCGACCGCCGTGATGTTGTCTGACTGGATCAGCACCGGCCGGTGTTGAAGCAGGGGTCTAGCCTGACTTAGGGCATTGTAAATGGCCCTTAGTTCCAGAATATTTATGTGTAGGGAAGTCTCCTGACTTTTCCATAGCCTTGGAAGTTTCTTCCCTGTGTGACTGCCCCCCAGCCTCGAAGGCTGGCATCCGTGGTCACCAGGACCCAGTCCTGTATGCCGAATCTGCGGCCCCCTAGAAGAAGAGCACTCTGCAGCCACCACAACCGCGACACCCTGGCCCTTGGAGACAGGGTTATCCGCCGATGCATCCGAAGATGCGACCCGGACCACTTGTCCCACAGATCCCACTGGAAGATCCTTGCATGGGACCTGGCGAATGGAATTTCTTCGTAAGAAGCTACCATCTTTCCCAGGGCTCGCGTGCATTGATGCACCGACACCTGTATTTGTATTAGGAGGTCTCTGTCTAGAGACGACAACTCCTTGGACTTCTCCTCCGGGAGAAACCCTTTTTATCCTGTTGTGTGTCCAGAACCATACCCAGGAACAGCAGACGCGTCGTAGGAACCAGCTGCGACTTTGGAATATTCAGAAACCAGCCGTGCTGTTGTAGCACTTTCCGAGATAGTGCTACTCCGACGAACAACTGCTCCCTGGACCTCGCCTTTATAAGGAGATCGTCCAAGTACGGGATAATTATTTCGGCCATTACCTTGGTAAATACCTCGGTGCCGGGGACAGACCAACGGCAACGTCTGGAATTGGTAATGACAATCCTGTACCACAATTTTGAGGTACTCCTGGTGAAGAGGGTAAATAGGGACATGCAGGTAAGCATCCTTGATGTCCAGTGATACCATGAAATTCTCCAGGCTTGCAATAATCGCCCTGAGCTATTCCATTTTGAACTTGAACCTTCGTATATAAGTGTTCAAGGATTTCAATTTTAGAATGGGTCTCACCGAACCGTCTGGTTTCGGTACCACAACATTTTGGAATAGTAACCCCGGCCCTGTTGAAGGAAGGGTACCTTGATTTCACCTGCTGGAAGTACAGCTTGTGAATTGCCGCCAGTACTACCTTTCTCCGAGGGCAGCAGGCAAGGCTGATGTGAGGTAACGGCGAGGGGGAGTCGCCTCGAACTCCAGCCTGTATCCCTGTGATACTACTTGCAGAACCTAGGGATCCACCTGTGGGCAAGCCCACTGGTCCCTGAAGTTCCCGAGACGCGCCCCCACCGCACCTGTCTCCACCTAAGGAGCCCCAGCGTCATGCGGTGGAGTCAGAGGAAGCGGGGGAAGATTTTTGATCCTGGGAACTGGCTGTCTGGTGCAGCTTTTTCCTTCTTCCCTTGTCTCTGTGCAGAAAGGAAGCGCCTTTGACCCGCTTGCTTTTCTGAAGCCGAAAGGACTGTACCTGATAATACGGTGCGTTCTTAGGCTGTGAGGAAACCTGAGGTAAAATTTTTTCTTCCCAGCTGTTGCTGTGGATACGAGGTCCCAGAGACTATCCCCAAACAATTCCTCACCCTTATAAGGCAGAATCTCCATGTGCCTTTTAAAGGCAGCATCACCTGTCCACTGCCGGGTTTCTAATACCCTCCTGGCAGAATGGACATTGCATTAATTCTGGATGCCAGCCGGCAAATATCCCTCTGTGCATCCTTCATATATAAGACTACGTCTTTAATCTGTTCTATGTTAGCAAAATATTATCCCTGTCTAGGGTATTAATATTATCTGACAGGGTATCAGACCACGCTGCAGCAGCACTATTTATGCTGAGGCAATTGCAGGTCTCAGTATAGAACCTGAGTGTGTATATACAGACTTCAGGATAGCCTCCTGCTTTTTATCAGCAGGCTCCTTCAAGGTGGCCGTATCCTAAGACGGCAGTGCCACCTTTTTTGACAAACGTGTGAGTGCCTTACCCACCCTAGGGGATATCTCCCAACGTGACCTATCCTCTGGCGGGAAAGGGTACGCCATCAGTAACTTTTTAGAAATTACCAGTTTCTTATCGGGGGAACCCACGCTTCTTTACACACTTCATTCACTCATCTGATGGGGGAACAAAACACTGGCTGCTTTTTCTCCCCAAAAATAATACCCCTTTTATGTGGTACTTGGGTTCATGTCAGAAATGTGTAACACATTTTTCATTGCCGAGATCATGTAACGGATGTTCCTAGTGGATTGTGTATATATCTCAACCTCGTCGACACTGGAGTCAGACTCCGTGTCGACATCTGTGTCTGCCATCTGAGGCAACGGGCGTTTTTTGAGCCCCTGATGGCCTTTGAGTCGCCTGGGCAGGCGCGGGCTGAGAAGCTGGCTGTCCCACAGCTGCTACGTCATCTAGCCTTTTATGTAAGGAGTTGACATTGTCAGTTAATACCTTCCACCTATCCGTCCACTCTGGTGTCGGCCCCACAGGGGGAGACATCCCATTTATCGGCCTCTGCTCCGCCTCCACGTAACCTTCCTCATCCAACATGTCGACACAGCCATACCGACACACCGCACACACACAGGGAATGCTCTGACTGAGGACAGGACCCCACAAAGTCCTTTGGGGAGACAGAGAGAGAGTATGCCAGCACACACCAGAGCGCTATATAATGCAGGGATTAACACTATAACTGAGTGATTTTTCCCCCAATAGCTGCTTGTATACATATATTGCGCCTAAATTTAGTGCCCCCCCTCTCTTTTTAACCCTTTGAGCCTGAAAACTACAGGGGAGAGCCTGGGGAGCTGTCTTCCAGCTGCACTGTGAAGAAAAAATGGCGCCAGTGTGCTGAGGGAGAAGCCCCGCCCCTTTTTCGGCTGACTTTTCTCCCGCTTTTTTATTGATTCTGGCAGGGGTAATTTATCACATATATAGCCCTGGGACTATATATTGTGATGATTTGCCAGCCAAGGTGTCTTATATTGCCCTCAGGGCGCCCCCCCCAGCGCCCTGCACTCATCAGTGACCGGAGTGTGAGGTGTGCATGAGGAGCAATGGCGCACAGCTGCAGTGCTGTGCGCTACCTTGTTGAAGACATAAGTCTTCTGCCGCCGATTTTCCGGAACACTTCTTGCTTCTGGCTCTGTAAGGAGGCCGGCGGCGCGGCTCCGGGAACGAACTCCAAGGTCGGGTCCTGCGGTCGATCCCTCTGGAGCTAATGGTGTCCAGTAGCCTAAGAAGCCCAAACTACCACCTGTTAGGTAGGTTCGCTTCTTCTCCCCTTAGTCCCTCGCTGCAGTGAGTCTGTTGCCAGCAGATCTCACTGTAAAATAAAAAACCTAAATATACTTTCTTTCTAGGAGCTCAGGAGAGCCCCTAGTGTGCATCCAGCTCAGCCGGGCACAAGATTCTAACTGAGGTCTGGAGGAGGGTCATAGTGGGAGGAGCCAGTGCACACCAGGTAGTCCTAAAGCTTTCTTTAGTTGTGCCCAGTCTCCTGCGGAGCCGCTATTCCCCATGGTCCTTACGGAGTCCCAGCATCCACTTAGGACGTCAGCGAAATACATTTTATCTTTCTTTTCACAGAGTGGAGGAAATAAGAGCACTTTAGTGGCTCTCCATTGCCACCAGTCCCACTAACTAGAATGTTATATAGGTGATGGTGCTGATTGGGCAGAAGAGCAGTAGGATCATTCAACGAGAAAAGTGAGATCACTTGTTGGGAACAACCATGTTGATAAAAAGAGAGAGACCGTGGCTACATCATGCAAGATCAATATTACTGATGGATGGAATGCACAGCCACATTTAGGAAACATTAGGAATAAATCTATATGCAATTAAATTTACTAGTTTCTGGTCAACTTCTATATACATATACAGTAAATTTCATACTATATATGTATAGCTTGTAAGATGCTCATGATTTTATCTCAGGAAAGCAGTCACATACAATCATCCACCCCTCCTCACTATTTATAAAAACAAAACAAAAAAAATACAGCAAAATAAAAAAATAAAAACAAAACTACCTCACACACCACAGCTTACACAAATACTGTTCCTGTTAAGGTGCATACACACTAGACGACGTCGCACTAAGTGTGTACGGTTGGCCATACACACTTAGCGATATGACGACCATATCACTCAGTGACGTCACACTGCGGCCGGGCTGTGCAGGCAGCTCTTGGACAAATCTTTACAGAAAGAGATATTTTTGTATTAAATCTTTACAGAAAGAGATATTTTTGTATTAAATCTTTACAGAAACAAAATATTGATGCATTGCCAATAGTACTAGACAAGAATGATACACTGGCTTTAGATATATTAGAAAGTTTATATGTGGAAAATGAGAGTGAGGAGAATAAGTTGAAGTTATATGATATTTCAAGTTCTTCTAATATAAAAAAGATTTTCAAAAAACCTTCAGATTTTTACCCTCTTCAACATAGAGGACCATTTGTAGAAAGTTTTTACACTACCACTTTAAACGACTTCAAGGACTTGTGCACAAAAACTGAGAGGATGGGATTTAGGGACAATCTGACCAAAGCTGAAAGAAAAGCCTTAAAAGATTTAACTAAAGATAAAAATATTATTATCAAGCAGGCCGATAAAGGCGGTGGCTTAGTTATACAAAATACTACAGATTATCTGGCTGAAGCCAATCGTCAACTCAATAACTCTCTTTTTTATAGCAGGTTGCCACACAATCCCACCTTCTCTTTCAAAGATAAGTTAAATTCATTACTGGATTTGGCCTTAAATCAAGGCACAATATCAGATGAAGTATATACATTTTT
The DNA here is from genome assembly GCF_028390025.1 of Pseudophryne corroboree. NCBI lineage: Eukaryota > Metazoa > Chordata > Amphibia > Anura > Myobatrachidae > Pseudophryne > Pseudophryne corroboree. The sequence goes on from NC_086444.1 coordinate 715,302,948, forward strand.
GAAAATTGATTATCCTATCATCCCAGTATACTATCATATGCCTAAAGTGCACAAGAGTTTGAGGTCTCCACCAGGGAGGCCCATTATATCGGGTATTGGTTCATTAACTGCTAATCTTTCTGCATATGTAGATGCACATTTACAGAGCTATGTGACAGCTCTCCCTTCATATTTAAGATTCCACACATTTTCTTATAGAATCCATTACTTGGAAAGATTCCTATATCTTTCTTACTTGCGACGTTGAGTCGCTTTACAGTAATATTCCACACGAATTTGGTTTAATGGCAATCAATCATTTTCTTAAAGAAGACAATGAAATGGATTCTGATTTGAGAGACTTTCTACTTCTCTCAATCAGATTCATTCTTGAACATAATTATTTCACTTTTAATTCACAATATTTTCTTCAGGTATGTGGGACGGCCATGGGGACCAGGTTTGCCCCCAGTTACGCGAACCTCTATATGGGCCTCTTTGAAGAGAGGCACATTTGGGGTGGCGCATTTGGGGGGAACCTGGTCCTTTATGGCCGTTACATCGACGATATCTTTATTATTTGGGATGGGGATAGTCACTTGATACCAGAATTTATGAGAACACTTAATTATAACACGTTTGGTTTGAAATTCACACATTCTTTTAGCACTAGTCAGATTAATTTTCTTGATATCTCACTTACTGTTAAAAATGGTCAAATAAATTCCACTACATACACTAAATAGGTTGATTGTCATAATTATTTACGTTATGATAGTAGTCATTTTCGCCCTTGGAAAGATAACATCCCCAAAGGGCAGTTCCTCCGACTTAGGAGGAACTGTTCCACTGAAACTGCTTTTTTGTCACAAAGTAAAACTCTATATACATTCTTTGTAAAACAAGGTTATCCGCCTCCCCTTTTGGATAAAGCTTTGAAAGAAGCCTCTGCTATTTCAAGAAATTCCATTATATATAAGAATAAGAAAAAGACCTCTCTCTAAAAAATAAGAATTTACTTACCGATAATTCTATTTCTCGGAGTCCGTAGTGGATGCTGGGGTTCCTGAAAGGACCATGGGGAATAGCGGCTCCGCAGGAGACAGGGCACAAAAGTAAAGCTTTCCGATCAGGTGGTGTGCACTGGCTCCTCCCCCTATGACCCTCCTCCAAGCCAGTTAGGTACTGTGCCCGGACGAGCGTACACAATAAGGGAGGAATTTTGAATCCCGGGTAAGACTCATACCAGCCACACCAATCACACCGTACAACTTGTGATCAAAACCAGTTAACAGTATGATAACAGAGGAGCCTCTGAAAGATGGCTTCTTAACAATAACCCGAATTAGTTAACAATAACTATGTACCATTATTGCAGATAATCCGCACTTGGGATGGGCGCCCAGCATCCACTACGGACTCCGAGAAATAGAATTATCGGTAAGTAAATTCTTATTTTCTCTATCGTCCTAGTGGATGCTGGGGTTCCTGAAAGGACCATGGGGATTATACCAAAGCTCCCAAACGGGCGGGAGAGTGCGGATGACTCTGCAGCACCGAATGAGAGAACTCCAGGTCCTCCTTAGCCAGAGTATCAAATTTGTAAAATTTTACAAACGTGTTCTCCCCTGACCACGTAGCTGCTCGGCAAAGTTGTAATGCCGAGACCCCTCGGGCAGCCGCCCAAGATGAGCCCACCTTCCTTGTGGAGTGGGCCTTTACAGATTTAGGCTGTGGCAGGCCTGCCACAGAATGTGCAAGTTGGATTGTGCTACAGATCCAACGAGCAATCGTCTGCTTAGACGCAGGAGCACCCATCTTGTTGGGTGCATACAATATAAACAACGAGTCAGATTTTCTGACTCCAGCTGTCCTTGCAATATATATTTTTAATGCTCTGACAACGTCCAGTAACTTGGAGTCCTCCAAGTCACTTGTAGCCGCAGGCACTACAATAGGCTGGTTCAGATGAAATGCTGACACCACCTTAGGGAGAAAATGCGGACGAGTCCGCAGTTCTGCCCTGTCCGAATGGAAAATCAGATATGGGCTTTTGTAAGATAAAGCTGCCAGTTCTGACACTCTCCTGGCCGAAGCCAGGGCTAGTAACATGGTCACTTTCCATGTGAGATATATTAAATCCACCTTTTTTAGTGGTTCAAACCAATGAGATTTTAGAAATTCCAAAACCACATTGAGATCCCACGGTGCCACTGGAGGCACCACAGGAGGCTGTATATGCAGCACTCCCTTAACAAAAGTCTGGACTTCAGGAACTGAAGCCAATTCTTTTTGAAAGAAAATCGACAGGGCCGAAATTTGAACCTTAATACAGGGGTTCTCAAACTCGGTCCTCAGGACCCCACACAGTGCATGTTTTGCAGGTAACCCAGCAAGTGCACAGGTGTATTAATTACTCACTGACCCATTTTAAAAGGTCCACAGGTGGAGCTAAGTATTTCACTTGCGATTCTGTGAGGAGACCTGCAAAACATGCACCGTGTGGGGTCCTGAGGACCGAGTTTGAGAACCTGTGCCTTAATAGATCCCAATTTGAGACCCATAGACAATCCTGATTGCAGGAAATGTAGGAATCGACCCAGTTGAAATTCCTCCGTCGGAGCACTCCGATCCTCGCACCACGCAACATATCTTCGCCAAATGCGGTGATAGTGTTGCACGGTTACTTCCTTCCTTGCTTTAATCAAAGTAGGAATGACTTCTTCCGGCATGCCTTTTTCCTTTAGGATCCGGCGTTCAACCGCCATGCCGTCAAACGCAGCCGCGGTAAGTCTTGAAACAGACAGGGACCCTGCTGAAGCAAGTCCCTCCTTAGAGGTAGAGGCCACGGATCTTCCGTGATCATCTCTTGAAGTTCCGGGTACCAAGTCCTTCTTGGCCAATCCGGAACCACTAGTATCGTTCTTACGCCTCTTTGCCGTATAATTCTCAATACTTTTGGTATGAGAGGCAGAGGAGGAAACACATACACCGACTGGTACACCCAAGGCGTTACCAGCGCGTCCACAGCTATTGCCTGCGGATCTCTTGACCTGGCGCAATACCTGTCCAGTTTTTTGTTGAGGCGAGACGCCATCATGTCCACCATTGGTCTTTCCCAACGGGTTACCAGCATGTGGAAGACTTCCGGATGAAGTCCCCACTCTCCCGGGTGAAGGTCGTGTCTGCTGAGGAAGTCTGCTTCCCAGTTGTCCACTCCCGGGATGAACACTGCTGACAGTGCTATCACATGATTCTCTGCCCAGCGAAGAATCCTTGCAGCTTCTGCCATTGCACTCCTGCTTCTTGTGCCGCCCTGTCTGTTCACATGGGCGACTGCCGTGATGTTGTCCGACTGGATCAACACCGGTTTTCCTTGAAGCAGAGGTTCTGCCTGGCTTAGAGCATTGTAGATTGCTCTTAGTTCCAGAATGTTTATGTGAAGAGACGTTTCCAGGCTCGTCCACACTCCCTGGAAGTTTCTTCCTTGTGTGACTGCTCCCCAGCCTCTCAGGCTGGCGTCCGTGGTCACCAGGATCCAATCCTGTATGCCGAATCTGCGGCCCTCCAATAGATGAGCACTCTGCAACCACCACAGAAGAGATACCCTTGTCCTTGGAGACAGGGTTATCGGCTGGTGCATCTGAAGATGCGACCCTGACCATTTGTCTAACAGATCCCTCTGGAAAATTCGTGCATGGAATCTGCCGAATGGAATTGCTTCGTAAGAAGCCACCATTTTTCCCAGGACTCTTGTGCATTGATGTACAGACACCTTTCCTGGTTTTAGGAGGTTCCTGACAAGCTCGGACAACTCCTTGGCTTTTTCCTCCGGGAGAAAAACCTTTTTCTGAACCGTGTCCAGAATCATCCCTAGGAACAGCAGACGAGTTGTCGGCATTAACTGGGATTTTGGAATATTCAGAATCCAGCCGTGTTGTTTTAGCACTTCTTGAGACAGTGCTAATCCCCTCTCTAGCTGTTCTCTGGACCTTGCCCTTATTAGGAGATCGTCCAAGTATGGGATAATTAATACGCCTTTTCTTCGAAGAAGAATCATCATCTCGGCCATTACCTTTGTAAAGACCCGAGGTGCCGTGGACAATCCGAACGGCAGCGTCTGAAACTGATAGTGACAGTTTTGTACAACGAACCTGAGGTACCCCTGGTGTGAGGGGTAAATTGGAACGTGGAGGTACGCATCCTTGATGTCCAAGGACACCATAAAGTCCCCTTCTTCCAGGTTCGCTATCACTGCTCTGAGTGACTCCATTTTGAACTTGAACTTCTTTATGTACAGGTTCAAGGACTTCAGATTTAGAATAGGTCTTACCGAGCCGTCCGGCTTCGGTACCACAAATAGAGTGGAATAATACCCCTTTCCCTGTTGTAGAAGAGGTACCTTGACTATCACCTGCTGAGAGTACAGCTTGTGAATGGCTTCCAAAACCGTCTCCCTTTCGGAGGGGGACGTTGGTAAAGCAGACTTCAGGAAACGGCGAGGCGGATCTGTCTCTAGTTCCAACCTGTACCCCTGAGATATTATCTGCAGGATCCAGGAATCTATCTGCGAGTGAGCCCACTGCGCGCTGAAATGCTTGAGACGACCGCCCACCGCCCCCGAGTCCGCTTGAGAAGCCCCAGCGTCATGCTGAGGCTTTTGTAGAAGCGGGGGAGGGCTTCTGTTCCTGGGAAGGAGCTGCCTGTTGGTGTCTCTTCCCCCTTCCTCTGCCTCGTGGCAGATATGAATATCCCTTTGCTCTCTTGTTTTTAAAGGAACGAAAGGACTGCGGTTGAAAAGTCGGTGTCTTTTTCTGTTGGGGAGTAGCTTGAGGTAAAAAGGTGGATTTCCCGGCTGTAGCCGTGGCCACCAAATCTGATAGACCGACTCCAAATAACTCCTCCCCTTTATACGGCAAAACTTCCATATGCCGTTTTGAGTCCGCATCGCCTGACCACTGTCGCGTCCATAAACTTCTTCTGGCCGAAATGGACATAGCACTTACCCGTGATGCCAGTGTGCAGATATCCCTCTGTGCATCACGCATATAAAGAAATGCATCCTTTATTTGCTCTAAAGACAGTAAAACATTGTCCCTATCCAGGGTATCAATATTTTCAATCAGGGACTCTGACCAAACTACTCCAGCACTGCACATCCAGGCTGACGCTATAGCTGGTCGTAGTATAACACCTGTATGTGTGTATATACTTTTTTGGATATTTTCCATCCTCCTATCTGTTGGATCTTTAAGTGCGGCCGTCTCAGGAGAGGGTAACGCCACTTGTTTAGATAAGCGTGTGAGCGCCTTATCCACCCTAGGAGGTGTTTTCCAGCGCGCCCTAACCTCTGACGGGAAAGGGTATAAAGCTAATAACTTCTTTGAAATTAGCATCTTTTTATCGGGGGCAACCCACGCTTCATCACATACATCATTTAGTTCTTCTGATTCAGGAAAAACTATAGGTAGTTTTTTCACACCCCACATAATACCCTGTTTAGTGGTACCAGTAGTATCAGCTAAATGTAACGCCTCCTTCATTGCCAAAATCATATAACGTGTGGCCCTACTGGAAAATACGGTTGATTCGTCACCGTCGCCACTGGAATCAGTGCCTGTGTCTGGGTCTGTGTCGACCGACTGAGGCAAAGGGCGTTTTACAGCCCCTGACGGTGTTTGAGGCGCCTGGACAGGCACTAACTGGTTGTCCGGCCGTCTCATGTCGACAAACGACTGCTTTAGCGTGTTGACACTATCCCGTAATTCCATAAATAAAGGCATCCATTCTGGTGTCGACCCCCTAGGAGGTGACATCCCCATATTTGGCAATTGCTCCGCCTCCACACCAATATCGTCCTCATACATGTCGACACACACGTACCGACACACAGCAGACACACAGGGAATGCTCTTAACGAAGACAGGACCCCACTAGCCCTTTGGGGAGACAGAGGGAGAGTTTGCCAGCACACACCAAAAGCGCTATATATGACAGGGATAGCCTTATAATAAGTGCTCCCTGTATAGCTGCTTTTATAATATAATTTTTGCCACTATTTTGCCCCCCCTCTCTTGTTTTACCCTGTTTCTGTAGTGCAGTGCAGGGGAGAGACCTGGGAGCCATCCTGACCAGCGGAGCTGTGTAAGGAAAATGGCGCTGTGTGCTGAGGAGATAGGCCCCGCCCCTTTTCCGGCGGGCTCGTCTCGCTCTTTAGTGTATTCTGGCAGGGGTTAAATATCTCCATATAGCCCCGGAGGCTATATGTGAGGTATTTTTTAGCCAAATAGGTTTTCATTTGCCTCCCAGGGCGCTCCCCTCCCAGCGCCCTGCACCCTCAGTGACTGCCGTGTGAAGTGTGCTGAGAGGAAAATGGCGCACAGCTGCAGTGCTGTGCGCTACCTTTAGAAGACTGAGGAGTCTTCTGCCGCCGATTCTGGACCTCTTCATGTTTCAGCATCTGCAAGGGGGCCGGCGGCGAGGCTCCGGTGACCATCCAGGCTGTACCTGTGATCGTCCCTCTGGAGCTGATGTCCAGTAGCCAAGAAGCCAATCCATCCTGCACGCAGGTGAGTTCACTTCTTCTCCCCTAAGTCCCTCGTTGCAGTGATCCTGTTGCCAGCAGGACTCACTGTAAAATAAAAAACCTAAGCTAAACTTTCTCTAAGCAGCTCTTTAGGAGAGCCACCTAGATTGCACCCTTCTCGGCCGGGCACAAAAATCTAACTGGCTTGGAGGAGGGTCATAGGGGGAGGAGCCAGTGCACACCACCTGATCGGAAAGCTTTACTTTTGTGCCCTGTCTCCTGCGGAGCCGCTATTCCCCATGGTCCTTTCAGGAACCCCAGCATCCACTAGGACGATAGAGAAATATGGTTGAACGACCCCCTACTTTTATTACACAATTTAATTCTTCTTCAAAGGAGATTAAAAATATAATATCTAAAAATTGGTCTCTTTTACGTAATGACAAATATTTGAATTCCATACTCCCTCAACAAGGTAACGTTACTTTTAGAAAAGCAATGACAATTAAACATAGGTTAGCTCCCAGTATGTTTACTCCACACGTCACGACGAATACAGATGAATCTGTTCAGAATAAACTAAATTGGTTGCCTCCCAAACCGAGGGGCTTTTTTAAATGTGGTAGAAATAAATGCATGACATGTAAACATGTGCCTATAAACAATAAAGAGCTGGTTTCACATGTTACCAAAGAGACTTCTGAAATATCTGAATTTCTAAACTGTCAGTCACAATATGTAATTTATGTAGTCCAATGCAGATGTGGACTACAGTATGTAGGTAGGACGATTAGAACGGTCAATACCCACTTTCTTGAACATAGAAGAAATATTTTAAAAGGTATATTGTCACATAGTCTTTCTCAACATATATCTAGATGTACACAGGGAATAATTGAGGATGTGACTGTCATGGCTATTGAGAAAATTAACTCTACTAAAAGAGGAGGAGACCGTTACAATCTCCTCTGTAAACGTGAAGCATTTTGGATATTTAAACTTAATACATTATGTCCTGAAGGTTTAAATGATACAATAGAATTAAATAATGTGCAAATAATGTGTGAATATCTCAAATATGTCATATTATTTTGGTTACCTTAAGATATGAAAGTTTGAAGATCAGGAAGATATATGAGAAATGCCATTTGTTGGTGTGTGTAGTGTGCCACTGTTTCACCCAATCGCCTCCAATATATTTTATCTTGAGGTCGTTGGGTGAGATACTGACACACTGCACATATTCACTCTTGAATACTGAATATTAACAAAAAATGTGTGATACGTCCCTGTTTGTCTGTTTAGCTGCCCCGTAGATCTTATATCTCCGTGATGACTGGATAAGCAAACCACGTGACTTTACACGTGTTTGCGTTCCACTGATGCCGAACTGATACTTCCGCTTCCGCCGGCGTGCGTGTCACCAGTGGCGGCGGACGGCAGCGCGGCTGGGTATGTTAGATAAAATTATGTATTGGATGGAATGGATTTGGAGACGTGAACACGGGGTAATAGGTAGGGGTTCTCTATATACTATATACCTGTCTATTTTTTATCATGTGATGTTATACATGGGTATTCCGGGTTTTATATGTTACACTATAATTATTACTGTGGCTATAAATGGGTGAACTATGTGTGTATCATTTGAACCTTGAAAAAGGTCCAGTAAGGACCGAAACGTCGGTGTGATTATCATGTCTATGCCACATTAAACCCTGATTGGTCATGTGATTCGTCTGGTGAGTGCACTCTTTTCAAGATTTCTATACATTCATGGAGGAGAGACTTTTACCCTTGACTCAATGAACTTAGAGTGACACCCCAGCAAGTGTATGTGATATGGAGAGTGCAAACAACCTTTGATTCGTGTATATATATATATATATATATATATAGCCTCTCCCCTCAACATAAAGAAGGAAGAATTAAACATTACCAGTGGTAATATATTAACGGTTTAATGTTTGGCCTTAATTAAAATATCACTTTTTATTGGAGAGAGAGAGATATATGTATATATTTATATACGTATACATATAGTAGACCTTCTAATATATTTTTTGCTGTTTGCACAATAAATATGGTGTTCTTAGAACAGTAGATTTAACCTATTGAATATATCTATGTTCTGAATATTACAATAGATGACAACACTTGTGTGTTTTCTTTGAGCCCACTGAAAATGTTCACCTTTTTGGAATCATTAGATAATTAACCATTTATGTGTTTCTAGAAAGATATATTTGATTTTTTCAACCAAATTAAATAAAATATATGGTTGACGCTGAATATATATATTTTTTTATGATTACCTTCCTTTTTATGCATTTCAGATGTTAATGTTTTATTTCTATACTATACCTGTTTGATAGAAAATAGTAGAGACTTGTGTTTAAAACTGATTGAATATCACAGCTGACCCCGATCTTTTAATCAATACGATATAAATACTCTGCTCAGCCACTATGGGCTTATTCACTTCCTTCTGAAGAAAGGGTCAGTGCTAGAGGCCGAGAAACGCGTTAAGGTACTCATTAAGGATTTAATCTTGCTGCTTATTCACCTATTACTCTCCAGTCGGGTGCATTATTCATTACCGCAATTCACGGACAGAATCAACAAGCGGTTAAAGGATCTGTACACAGAGTGCATTGAGCCGCTGCATACCCGGCTCAGTACAGCCTTCAATACCGAAAGCCTTCTCTTCACCAGATATCATCTAACAAGAGAAGTCGGCTCCCGTCTGATCAGTACGTATGAGCAGTCCAGTGTTAACGGTCATGACCTAATCAATGAGACGCTGGCTACTCGGACAAACCGAGCCGTCTCCAATTCATACAGCGGGACTTGTACATGCTAAAAGAAATTAGAGACTTATACCCATTATAACAGCAATGCTTCTATAAGAAGTACTTATTATCATTCTCTCACTTATAACAATTTACAGTCCGTGGACGCACGGCCGCAATACTGGTTCTCAAAAGTGATAATCTATAACAATTTTATCAATTCAGGTGTTTTTTTGCAGCTGCAAAGTCTTGTTTATTTTATTAAATAAATGTATTTTTTATATCAATCATGAGCTATATGGCATTTGGAACATTGTTTTAATAAATTTAACTATTATTCTCTCATAGCGCTCCCTCCTTTGCTCCTTTTTTTTTTATATATTCAGACCTATTGGGGTAGCCCGCCCCAAATTGGTGAGCAGCTATTACAGTTTAATTGGGTTTTCCAGTAATCAAGGAGCGCCGATTCAACATCTTTTTTTAGTTTGAATTTTTAGCTCTTGGACACGGTCCAAATAGAGCATGCATGCACCACTGTCACCGAGGGTCGTTAACAACCCGCGGTGCTGCACATCGGTCATCACCGGCATACACCCTTGGCAAGAAAGTGAACAACATCTCTCAGGAAGGGTGAAAATGAGCGACGTCTTTCCTCTCATCAGCAAGTGTGTATGCACCTTTAGACCTTCACTACTACCAAGTCCAGCACCCCCAAAATAAATGTTCAATAACACTGCTGTATGTACACTTTGGGGGAAATGCAATTCTTATTCATGCCGGCAAGTGAGTATGCACCTCTAGACCTTCGCTACTACCAAGTCCAGCACCCCCAAAATAATTGTTCAATAACACTACTGTATGTACAACATAAATACTAACTGGTTGTGTTCATTCTCTGGACTCTGGATAGTGGTGGGATTCTGTTCCTCCTCTTCTGTCTTCATGTCTCCTCCATTTTCATTCTTTTGTGACACAGAATCTCCATTCAATGGGGAGGCTGAATACAGAAAGAAAAGCAAATAAGCAAAGAACAGTTTCACAGATGTGTACAGTTGCCTGATGTCATACAGAGATCTATTGTAGAAAACAGAGTGACTAGTGCTATATGGATTAACAATAAAAAAAAAAGGAAGGACAAGATTGCGCTAATTATGCAGCTGGTGTGACCTTTGCCTTATTCTCTTACAATGACTGTTCAATGTAAACAGGTAGTGCAAGAGAATAAAAAAAACAGAGAAACGCGTTTCGTCCTGTCACAGCTCGGGACTTCCTCAAGACGAAGAAGTCTTGAGGAAGTCCCGAGCTGTGACGGGACGAAACGCATTGATGTCATCCCCTTGCTCAGTATTGCACACTGACAGATTGCCGACTGCTGAATCCGCACTTAGCGGCTAACCTTGGACCAGCCTTTGGAGCTCCCACACCGGTACGCCAGGTCAGCAGACATCTGGAGCGTCCGTACCCGCCCGCCAGGACAGTGATATCTGCACCGTGATAGTGCCGGCGGCGGACGCTGTGAAGACACCTCCGTGAAGTCTTGTGCTGCAAGATTGAACACTCCCGCAGGTCGGGTAATTATAAATAGCAGCATTCCTCTGCACTGGGACGCCAGTAGCACAGAGGACCGGAGTTACATTTTTCATCAAAGGCTTTAGCAACTGTTGCAATTTGTTTATTTACTCAAATAGACCAAACGGGTCTGTGTGGTATTACACAAGCTACATTGTCTCCATTTAACTACAAAGTGGCAATGAACTTTGAATGCTTTTATCAGTGTGCCTGAGCTCAATTTTTGGTTTATTAGTTAATGTCTATGTGTTAATAAATTTTTATTTAAATGTATTAAGCAAGTTCCATGTGTGCTGAATTGGGTACAAGCAGAAACCTGTATATATATTTTTGAAAACCTAAATTTAAACATTTATACATCAAGCACAATACACTTTTTATATATTCTTATTCAGTAAAGATTGCTATAATTGATTATGTACCAAAAGCAAGAAACAAATCTACTAAACTGTGAAAAGGACTCCGATGCAGATATGTGGTTTCACAATCCACACAGAAATTGATTTTCTACAACAATAGTACCACTAGAGATTTATCTATCTGATCTAGGACAATGATTGCCTCTCCATATGCCATCCACACACCCCAGATGCCCCACTTTGACATAGTATTCCTCCAGATTATCTTTTTTTATGCCCCTTGCCACCACTTCAGGGTAAAAAAACACTACTAAAACACTGGATATTTTAGGTTAAGATATTTGTTACCTTTTGGCTAAGATCAAGTGTAGTACCTGCTCGAGGGAAACACTTGGTGGAGTACCTGTTCTTACACTAGGAGCGTGAGAGGTTCCTAGTGTGGAATGGAGCAACACCTTGTGGAGTACCATGCCGGGGTGTGGCAATGCCTCTGGTCGAGAGTGGAGAAAAACTGGGCTTAGTATCTGCTACCTTCCTAGGGGTTGAAATAGGACCCCTTACGTGGAGCGGGAACGGCCTGGTCTAGTATCTACTCTCGTACTGGGGGTTGACCCTGGCACAGAGTGGGTATGAAGCTTGGTCTGGCTGAGAGGTCAGGAGCAGCCTGAAGCTCGAGGTGTTTTGTGCCCCTGGAACTGGAAGGGACAGGGGTGCCGGATATGCACTGGAAATTCGGACAACCAATACACAAAGGCACTTTAGCACAGAATACTTCAACCCTTCCTGTCTGCATCCACTTTCCTTTGCCCTGGCCTTTTGGCTAGGGTAGGGATCATTTTTTATAACCCCCTGGCCTTCTGGCTGGGGCTTATTTATTTATTCACGCACGTGTTCTGCACTTTTGCACTACAAAGCACTTATTTATGTTTTTGTATGTCACGTCACAGTTTTTTGTTCAGGGTTTAGGCGAGACCCTTATGGGCCACCCTCTCCCCTAGTTGCTGAGGCCCTCTCCTTTTGGGGAGGGCCAGAGGCTGGATCGATCCCCAGGGGGAAGCTTCGGCCAACCTTGGGGATACGCGAGGGTCCCTCTGCGCTTCAGCAAGGGGGGACCCACAGTCCCTTTTTCCCCTCAGTAGGCCTTTTGGCTCTGAGGGGTAGGGGAGTAATGGGGCCCTTCTCCTTTTGGAGAGGGTCCAAGAACCTACACCCCTAGCACATTTGGCACAGACACTAGGTGATGAAGCCACGCACTTCGGGCTTCAAGTAAAAATAAATACACTACTACGAACACTGGATATTTTAGGTTAAGATATTTGTTACTAAAAGAAAAAATAAACTTCTCGCATGCAGCAAAAACAATACTTACATACCACAGAACTGTAAGGGCTGTTAAACAGACATCTGCCTCACCCGGATTTTCATGAATTTCTTTAGATCAGCACAATTATAAATTGAAGAGGTATGAAACCAACAAATGATCACCATGTTACCTCCATCTTGCTCCTTGCTTGGCTGATCAACAAGCGGACTCTTTCCTGTGCTGTTTTCGCTTTCATTCACTTTCTGCTGATTCTCCATTTTGGGGCCAAGAATTCGAGTTTTAATTCGACTGTAAACCTCAGCAGCTTTGTCCATGACAGTCTGATTAGCTTTATATCGACGGATCTAACGTACAGATATGTGCAAAACACAAAGAGGAAAGCAAAAAGTTACAGAAACACAATGGTTTACAAGACACTTACTATAATTATATCTATATATATATCTATATATAAGTACACATACACACGTTATGGTAAGAACTTACCGTTGATAACGGTATTTCTCCTAAGTCCACAGGTTCCACAGGATAACAATGGGATATGATGGAGCAACAGCAGATTGGCACCAAACGATCACAAGTTTTCAGTCCTCCCAGGATGCAACGGGGCCATCCATATATCCCCGCCCACTGGCTCATGCAAATCAGTTGTATTCCAAAGCATCTAGGCAGGAGCATCATGTAGAGCCCTAATCAGGCGAGAAGAACGCACATGCACACCCTTCCGTACAAGAAGGAAGAGGTTAGTGAGTAGCAAGATCCTCAAATCAGGTGCGTCAGGGTGGGATCCCTGTGGAACCTGTGGACTTAGGAGAAAATAAGAATTTACTTACCGATAATTCTATTTCTCGGAGTCCGTAGTGGATGCTGGGGTTCCTGAAAGGACCATGGGGAAATAGCGGCTCCGCAGGAGACAGGGCACAAAAGTAAAGCTTTCCGATCAGGTGGTGTGCACTGGCTCCTCCCCCTATGACCCTCCTCCAAGCCAGTTAGGTACTGTGCCCGGACGAGCGTACACAATAAGGGTGGAATTTTGAATCCCGGGTAAGACTCATACCAGCCACACCAATCACACCGTACAACTTGTGATCAAAACCAGTTAACAGTATGATAACAGAGGAGCCTCTGAAAGATGGCTTCTTAACAATAACCCGAATTAGTTAACAATAACTATGTACAATTATTGCAGATAATCCGCACTTGGGATGGGCGCCCAGCATCCACTACGGACTCCGAGAAATAGAATTATCGGTAAGTAAATTCTTATTTTCTCTATCGTCCTAGTGGATGCTGGGGTTCCTGAAAGGACCATGGGGATTATACCAAAGCTCCCAAACGGGCGGGAGAGTGCGGATGACTCTGCAGCACCGAATGAGAGAACTCCAGGTCCTCCTTAGCCAGAGTATCAAATTTGTAAAATTTTACAAACGTGTTCTCCCCTGACCACGTAGCTGCTCGGCAAAGTTGTAATGCCGAGACCCCTCGGGCAGCCGCCCAAGATGAGCCCACCTTCCTTGTGGAGTGGGCCTTTACAGATTTAGGCTGTGGCAGGCCTGCCACAGAATGTGCAAGTTGGATTGTGCTACAGATCCAACGAGCAATCGTCTGCTTAGACGCAGGAGCACCCATCTTGTTGGGTGCATACAATATAAACAACGAGTCAGATTTTCTGACTCCAGCTGTCCTTGCAATATATATTTTTAATGCTCTGACAACGTCCAGTAACTTGGAGTCCTCCAAGTCACTTGTAGCCGCAGGCACTACAATAGGCTGGTTCAGATGAAATGCTGACACCACCTTAGGGAGAAAATGCGGACGAGTCCGCAGTTCTGCCCTGTCCGAATGGAAAATCAGATATGGGCTTTTGTAAGATAAAGCTGCCAGTTCTGACACTCTCCTGGCCGAAGCCAGGGCTAGTAACATGGTCACTTTCCATGTGAGATATTTTAAATCCACCTTTTTTAGTGGTTCAAACCAATGAGATTTTAGAAATTCCAAAACCACATTGAGATCCCACGGTGCCACTGGAGGCACCACAGGAGGCTGTATATGCAGCACTCCCTTAACAAAAGTCTGGACTTCAGGAACTGAAGCCAATTCTTTTTGAAAGAAAATCGACAGGGCCGAAATTTGAACCTTAATAGATCCCAATTTGAGACCCATAGACAATCCTGATTGCAGGAAATGTAGGAATCGACCCAGTTGAAATTCCTCCGTCGGAGCACTCCGATCCTCGCACCACGCAACATATCTTCGCCAAATGCGGTGATAGTGTTGCACGGTTACTTCCTTCCTTGCTTTAATCAAAGTAGGAATGACTTCTTCCGGCATGCCTTTTTCCTTTAGGATCCGGCGTTCAACCGCCATGCCGTCAAACGCAGCCGCGGTAAGTCTTGAAACAGACAGGGACCCTGCTGAAGCAAGTCCCTCCTTAGAGGTAGAGGCCACGGATCTTCCGTGATCATCTCTTGAAGTTCCGGGTACCAAGTCCTTCTTGGCCAATCCGGAACCACTAGTATCGTTCTTACGCCTCTTTGCCGTATAATTCTCAATACTTTTGGTATGAGAGGCAGAGGAGGAAACACATACACCGACTGGTACACCCAAGGCGTTACCAGCGCGTCCACAGCTATTGCCTGCGGATCTCTTGACCTGGCGCAATACCTGTCCAGTTTTTTGTTGAGGCGAGACGCCATCATGTCCACCATTGGTCTTTCCCAACGGGTTACCAGCATGTGGAAGACTTCCGGATGAAGTCCCCACTCTCCCGGGTGAAGGTCGTGTCTGCTGAGGAAGTCTGCTTCCCAGTTGTCCACTCCCGGGATGAACACTGCTGACAGTGCTATCACATGATTCTCTGCCCAGCGAAGAATCCTTGCAGCTTCTGCCATTGCACTCCTTCTTCTTGTGCCGCCCTGTCTGTTCACATGGGCGACTGCCGTGATGTTGTCCGACTGGATCAACACCGGTTTTCCTTGAAGCAGAGGTTCTGCCTGGCTTAGAGCATTGTAGATTGCTCTTAGTTCCAGAATGTTTATGTGAAGAGACGTTTCCAGGCTCGTCCACACTCCCTGGAAGTTTCTTCCTTGTGTGACTGCTCCCCAGCCTCTCAGGCTGGCGTCCGTGGTCACCAGGATCCAATCCTGTATGCCGAATCTGCGGCCCTCCAATAGATGAGCACTCTGCAACCACCACAGAAGAGATACCCTTGTCCTTGGAGACAGGGTTATCCGCTGGTGCATCTGAAGATGCGACCCTGACCATTTGTCTAACAGATCCCTCTGGAAAATTTGTGCATGGAATCTGCCGAATGGAATTGCTTCGTAAGAAGCCACCATTTTTCCCAGGACTCTTGTGCATTGATGTACAGACACCTTTCCTGGTTTTAGGAGGTTCCTGACAAGCTCGGACAACTCCTTGGCTTTTTCCTCCGGGAGAAAAACCTTTTTCTGAACCGTGTCCAGAATCATCCCTAGGAACAGCAGACGAGTTGTCGGCATTAACTGGGATTTTGGAATATTCAGAATCCAGCCGTGTTGTTTTAGCACTTCTTGAGACAGTGCTAATCCCCTCTCTAGCTGTTCTCTGGACCTTGCCCTTATTAGGAGATCGTCCAAGTATGGGATAATTAATACGCCTTTTCTTCGAAGAAGAATCATCATCTCGGCCATTACCTTTGTAAAGACCCGAGGTGCCGTGGACAATCCGAACGGCAGCGTCTGAAACTGATAGTGACAGTTTTGTACAACGAACCTGAGGTACCCCTGGTGTGAGGGGTAAATTGGAACGTGGAGGTACGCATCCTTGATGTCCAAGGACACCATAAAGTCCCCTTCTTCCAGGTTCGCTATCACTGCTCTGAGTGACTCCATTTTGAACTTGAACTTCTTTATGTACAGGTTCAAGGACTTCAGATTTAGAATAGGTCTTACCGAGCCGTCCGGCTTCGGTACCACAAATAGAGTGGAATAATACCCCTTTCCCTGTTGTAGAAGAGGTACCTTGACTATCACCTGCTGAGAGTACAGCTTGTGAATGGCTTCCAAAACCGTCTCCCTTTCGGAGGGGGACGTTGGTAAAGCAGACTTCAGGAAACGGCGAGGCGGATCTGTCTCTAGTTCCAACCTGTACCCCTGAGATATTATCTGCAGGATCCAGGGATCTACCTGCGAGTGAGCCCACTGCGCGCTGAAATGCTTGAGACGACCGCCCACCGCCCCCGAGTCCGCTTGAGAAGCCCCAGCGTCATGCTGAGGCTTTTGTAGAAGCGGGGGAGGGCTTCTGTTCCTGGGAAGGAGCTGCCTGTTGGTGTCTCTTCCCCCTTCCTCTGCCTCGTGGCAGATATGAATATCCCTTTGCTCTCTTGTTTTTAAAGGAACGAAAGGACTGCGGTTGAAAAGTCGGTGTCTTTTTCTGTTGGGGAGTAGCTTGAGGTAAAAAGGTGGATTTCCCGGCTGTAGCCGTGGCCACCAAATCTGATAGACCGACTCCAAATAACTCCTCCCCTTTATACGGCAAAACTTCCATATGCCGTTTTGAGTCCGCATCGCCTGACCACTGTCGCGTCCATAAACTTCTTCTGGCCGAAATGGACATAGCACTTACCCGTGATGCCAGTGTGCAGATATCCCTCTGTGCATCACGCATATAAAGAAATGCATCCTTTATTTGCTCTAAAGACAGTAAAACATTGTCCCTATCCAGGGTATCAATATTTTCAATCAGGGACTCTGACCAAACTACTCCAGCACTGCACATCCAGGCTGACGCTATAGCTGGTCGTAGTATAACACCTGTATGTGTGTATATACTTTTTTGGATATTTTCCATCCTCCTATCTGTTGGATCTTTAAGTGCGGCCGTCTCAGGAGAGGGTAACGCCACTTGTTTAGATAAGCGTGTGAGCGCCTTATCCACCCTAGGAGGTGTTTTCCAGCGCGCCCTAACCTCTGACGGGAAAGGGTATAAAGCTAATAACTTCTTTGAAATTAGCATCTTTTTATCGGGGGCAACCCACGCTTCATCACATACATCATTTAGTTCTTCTGATTCAGGAAAAACTATAGGTAGTTTTTTCACACCCCACATAATACCCTGTTTAGTGGTACCAGTAGTATCAGCTAAATGTAACGCCTCCTTCATTGCCAAAATCATATAACGTGTGGCCCTACTGGAAAATACGGTTGATTCGTCACCGTCGCCACTGGAATCAGTGCCTGTGTCTGGGTCTGTGTCGACCGACTGAGGCAAAGGGCGTTTTACAGCCCCTGACGGTGTTTGAGGCGCCTGGACAGGCACTAACTGATTGTCCGGCCGTCTTATGTCGACAAACGACTGCTTTAGCGTGTTGACACTATCCCGTAATTCCATAAATAAAGGCATCCATTCTGGTGTCGACCCCCTAGGAGGTGACATCCCCATATTTGGCAATTGCTCCGCCTCCACACCAATATCGTCCTCATACATGTCGACACACACGTACCGACACACAGCAGACACACAGGGAATGCTCTTAACGAAGACAGGACCCCACTAGCCCTTTGGGGAGACAGAGGGAGAGTTTGCCAGCACACACCAAAAGCGCTATATATGACAGGGATAGCCTTATAATAAGTGCTCCCTGTATAGCTGCTTTTATAATATAATTTTTGCCACTATTTTGCCCCCCCTCTCTTGTTTTACCCTGTTTCTGTAGTGCAGTGCAGGGGAGAGACCTGGGAGCCGTCCTGACCAGCGGAGCTGTGTAAGGAAAATGGCGCTGTGTGCTGAGGAGATAGGCCCCGCCCCTTTTCCGGCGGGCTCGTCTCCCGCTCTTTAGTGTATTCTGGCAGGGGTTAAATATCTCCATATAGCCCCGGAGGCTATATGTGAGGTATTTTTTAGCCAAATAGGTTTTCATTTGCCTCTCAGGGCGCTCCCCTCCCATCGCCCTGCACCCTCAGTGACTGCCGTGTGAAGTGTGCTGAGAGGAAAATGGCGCACAGCTGCAGTGCTGTGCGCTACCTTTAGAAGACTGAGGAGTCTTCTGCCGCCGATTCTGGACCTCTTCATGTTTCAGCATCTGCAAGGGGGCCGGCGGCGAGGCTCCGGTGACCATCCAGGCTGTACCTGTGATCGTCCCTCTGGAGCTGATGTCCAGTAGCCAAGAAGCCAATCCATCCTGCACGCAGGTGAGTTCACTTCTTCTCCCCTAAGTCCCTCGTTGCAGTGATCCTGTTGCCAGCAGGACTCACTGTAAAATAAAAAACCTAAGCTAAACTTTCTCTAAGCAGCTCTTTAGGAGAGCCACCTAGATTGCACCCTTCTCGGCCGGGCACAAAAATCTAACTGGCTTGGAGGAGGGTCATAGGGGGAGGAGCCAGTGCACACCACCTGATCGGAAAGCTTTACTTTTGTGCCCTGTCTCCTGCGGAGCCGCTATTCCCCCATGGTCCTTTCAGGAACCCCAGCATCCACTAGGACGATAGAGAAATACCGTTATCAACGGTAAGTTCTTACTATAACGTATATTTCTCCGGCAGGGTCCACAGGTTATCCACAGGATAACAATGGGATTTCCCAAAGCAATTTTAGTGGTGGGGACGCTCCTGATTGGACAGGACAACCTTACGCCCAAATTCAATGTCATGAGAGACAAAAGTATCCAAGCATAATGTCTAATGAATGTGTTATTAGAAGACTGTGTGTCTACCTTACATATCTGTTCTGCTGAAGCATCATGTTGTGCTGCCTATGAAGGACCTACCTTATGAGTAGAGTAAACAGAGACATTAGCCGGAACTGGGAGATCCGCTTGAGAATGTGCTTCTGAAATAGTCATTCGAAGCCCTCTAGCCAGCGTCTATTTATTAGTAGGCCATCCTCTATTGTGGATTCCGTAGAAAATGAAGAAAGAATCTGTCTTTCTGATGGCACTGGTGCGATCCACGGAGATCCTTAATGCTCGGACTACGTCCCGCGACGCATCTCCGGCAGAAAGTCTCGATACCTGAAAAAACTGGGACTACAATTTCTTCATTAAGATGGAATTTAGACACCACCTTAGGAAGATACCCAGACCTAGTTCTGAGAACTGTTTTATCTGGATAATAAAAAAAAAATCAGAAAAAAAAAAGAACATGACAGCGCTCCTAAATCTGACACTCTTCTAGCTGATGCCATAGTCAGTAGAAAGAGAACTTTAGCTGTCAACCATTTAAGATCCACTTTATTAAGTGGTTCAAACGGAGCAACTTGAAGGGCTTTGAGGACTAGACTTAAGTCCCAAGGCACCGTAGGAGGAACAAAAGGAGGTTGAATGTGCAGCATTCCCTGGAAAAAGTATGCACATCCTGTAAATTGGCAATTTTCTTTTGGAACCATACAGTCAATGCTGATACTTGAACTCTCAAGGAAGCCACCTTCAAGCCGTTATCCATTGCTGCCTGAAGGAAATCTAAGACCTTAGAAATTTGGAAAGATTTCGGGTCCACATTTCTTTCACGGCACCAATGAATATAGGCCTACCATATTCGGTGATAAATGCGAGCTGAGGAGGGGTTTCCTTGCTCTGAGCATTGTTTGAATTACCTGTAGCGAGAATCCTCTTGACTTCAGGACAGAGGTTTCAAGAGCCACGCAGTCAACGATAGTCGATCCAGATGCCCGTGATAACAAGGACCCTGCATTAGTAGATCTGGAAGTTGAGTAAGCAGAAGTGGAGCATCCATCGACATTCTCTGCAGATCTGTGTGCCAATGCCTTCTGGGCCAAGCCGGAGCTATTAAAATCACAGCACCCTTTGCTTCTTTTATTTTACTCACCACCCTGGTAGCAGGATGATCGGAGGAAATAGATACGCCAGATGAAAATCTCATTTCACTGACAAGGCGTCCACAAATTTCGCTTCGGGATCCTTTGTTCATGCCCCGTATGCGGGCACTTTGTTGTTCAGACGGGACGCCATGAGATCTCTCTGGCAAACCCCACTTGTCTACCAGAGTCTGAAAGACTTCCAGCTGTAGAGCCCATTCGCTTGCTTGAATGGCGTGTCGACTGAGAAAGTCCGCTTCCCAGTTTAGGACTCCCGGAACGAATACTGCGTACAATGCTGGAAGATGGAGTTCTGCCCACTTTAGTATGCGACTTACCTCCTTCATTGCTGTTTGGCTGCGCGTTGCTCCCTGATGGTTGAGGTACGCTACTGCCGTTAAATTGTCCGAGCGGATCTGGACTGGTCTTCCTTGAAGAGTGTCCTTTGCCTGAATCATTGCCATGTATATGGCCCGAAGTTCTAACCGATTTATTGGCAGTCAACTTTCTTCTGTGGTCCATTGTCCCTGGAACCATAATCTTCCGGACACTGCTTCCCACCCTGAAGACTGGCATCTGTTGTCAGGATCCCCCATCTGATATCCAAAAAGGTTCTCCCTTTGTCTAGATCAGGCATGTCCAGACTGCGGCCCTCCAGCTGTTGAGAAACTACACATCCCAGCATGCCCTGACACAGCTTTAGCATTCTCTGACAACAAAACTGTGTCAGGGCATGCTGGGATATGTAGTTTCACAACAGCTGGAGGGCCGCAGTTTGGACATGCCTGGTCTAGATGGAATATCTGTAGCCACCAGGCTGATGACTTTCTTACCTTGTGTGAAAGTTCCATAGTCTGTTTCTTTATTGTCGAGGTCTTGAGTGGAATTATTCATACTCCACCATGTCGATTGTTGACACCATCAAACCCATCAGTTGCATAGCTGCGTGGATTGATATTGTTTGATTGTGTAACAACTCCTGAGTACTTGACTGTACCTTGGATAGCTTGTTCCGAGGTAATCAATTTTCTGCAGACTTGAATTCAGTACTGCCCCACAGAGAGTCATCGGTTGTGACGGAACCAGAGATGACTTTACCCAATATATGAACCACCCATGCCTCTGCAGACAAGTCATTGTCTGTTGGAGATGGCACAGGAGCTTTTCCTGTGATTGTGCCAGATAAAAAAAGGTGGTCGAGGTATGGCAATTTTCTTATTCCCTTCTTGCAGAGATAAGCTGCCATAATCATCATAATTTTGGTACATACTCTGGGGGCTGTGGCTAACCCAAAGGGTAAGGTCTGGAACTGAAAATGTTGCTGGAGAATGGTGAACCTTGAGATAACACTGATGGAACAGTGCTATAGGAACCTGTAGGTAAGCATCCTGACTATACAGGGATACCATGTAATCTCCTGGCTCCATGCAAAAACTATGGAGCGCAATGTCTCCATGTGAACCGTTTTACCCAAACTTATCTGTTTAGGATTTTGAGAATGGGGTAAAAGGATCCTTCTGAACCCAAACCCGGTTGGCGTAAAAAAAACCCTGTCCCTATTGTGCAGAGGTTACTGGAATGATTATTCCTGACAAAAGCAATTTCTGAACTGCTTTTGCACACCCCTGTCCTTCGCCTCTACTCGAGACGGACTGGAACAGAGGAACCTTCGAGGAGGATGCTTCTAGAAGGGAAAGCATAAGCTAGAGATACCGCTTCTTGCACCCAGGCATCTGTTTGTAGACTGCTACCAGATCTGTGCAAACTGAAGAAGTTGGCCCCCGATCCTTTTGGGATCCCCCAGGAGGCCCGCACCATCATGCGGATGGCTTATCCTCTGGTTTGGAAGCTGGCCTTCTGGTTGCCTTTGCTTCATTGCCTTACCAAACTTATAGTATTTGGGCTGTTATGTTCCTTTATGACCGACAAGGCCTAAAATCAGACCCCTAGGTTTGGGGTTATATGTGGAAGGAAACGTGACCTTCTTGGCATCTGTTTCTGACTCCAGAATATCTGTTAACTCCTTCTCAAACAGAAACTTCCAGCCAAAGGCAAAGTTTCCAGAACCTTCTTTGATTCTGAATCAGCTTTCCATGTATGTAAGCAAAACTGCTCTGCGAGCATTTATTGTTAATGCTGATGCCCTGGAACATTATTGTACATATGAGCTATATGGGATTCTTGCTCCCTTGCAGGCGCTGAAAACCTGTCTTCCAGTACCTCAGCCCAGTGTACCTACAGAACCTGGTATTCCAAGGTGGTCTCCCATCCAAGAACTAACCAGGCCCAACACTGCTTAGCTTCCAAGATCTAGTGAGATTGGGCCTATCCAGTGTGGTGTGGCTGTAGATTGCAAGCTGAAGTCATGGCTGGCCTTATGACTGCTCCAGACAGAGACTATATGGTTTTCAGAAAACAATCCCTCTTTTGACGATGACGGCAAAGGCCATATAGATTTTCGCACTATCAATGATATGCGTATCTACTTTAGGAGGTACTTCCTATTTTTAAACAGTCCCCAGCTGGAAAAGGATATTTGGAATGCCATTTACTGGGAACCTATATTCCTTAATGGGTATAGCCCAAACCTTTTCCATGATTTCCATCAGCTGCTGGGGTCCCCCATGCGGAGGCCCTATTTTTTGGGACGTTTAAACATAGGTACCTTATTTTAAACACAAGCTCTGCTGATCCTCAGAGGACAGAAAGGCCTTTACTGCTCTCATTAATTCAGCTATATTCACTGAGCTGATACTCTACTTCGGCATACAAAGAACAGGTAGAGGGTATGTAGAGCTTTCATCATCTGATGAATCATCATGTGTAGCCTGTGCAGTTGATGATTTATTTACACTCGGTTTATCAGCTTGTTTTATTGGAGAAGCTGTTGGGGATACCGTAGGTAGAGAGCTGCATGTATGGGTTAATAGTGAACCCTATTCCTGGTATTGACGATGTAGGAATTAACCTTTCAGCTATACTGGGCAAGGTCTGTGCAAACATCGCTCAAGAGGGATATATCTGTACTTGATGTAGATCAGGGATCTGCCTTGTATTATGCTGAAAAGCAAACCATTTTACACATAAACCATCCTGTACCAGATCAGAAAGGATAACACAATTTTTGCAAGACAACATGATGAGCGTTGGTGTTACTGTAAGTGTACTCTCGTCACTTTTGCCGCTCTTAGACATGATAAATATCAGCACTTTCACAGTGTACTACACAATTTGTGACTGTAACCACTTTATCGTTCTAAAGTGATATCAATCTGACCCTTACCCATGCATCCGCATTGAGGATCAGAAGAACAACTGACAAACATATATAAAAGTCAGCAATCACACTAGCAGTCAGTCACATGTTATATTAGTCATATGAGCACATAATCAACTACGAACACTTAAAGTTTGTAGGAGTACATATTACTGAATTCTGTTTTATATTCAGACGCAATGGGAAGAAAACCGCAGTAATGTACACAGACACATATGCAATAGGCACTTAAATGTAACTATTCATACTGCCAAAACGAGTTTTATGGTAAGAACGTACCGTTGTTAAAACTCTTTCTGCAAGGTACACTGGGCTCCACAAGGATGGACAATGGGGTGTAGAGTAGGATCTTGATCCGAGGTACCAACAGGCTCAAAGCTTTGACTGTTCCCAGAATGCACAGCGCCGCCTCCTCTATAACCCCGCCTCCCTGCACAGGAGCTCAGTTTTTAGTTAACCAGCCCAATGCAGTAGCAGGAAAAGAGACGACAACGGTTAGTATCCACATACACCACACTCTCACGACAAGAGAAGTGTCAGCGGCTAACGCCATACCAACCCGAAGAAGCTAAGTGCGTCAGGGTGGGCGCCTTGTGGAGCCCAGTGAACCTCGCAGAAAGAGTTTTAACAACGGTAAGTTCTTACCATAAAACTCGTTTTCTGCTGTGGGGTATACTGGGCTCCACAAGGATGGACAATGGGGATGTCCTAAAGCAGTTCCTTATGGGAGGGGACACACTGTAGCGGGCACAAGAACCCGGCATCCAAAGGAAGCATCCTGGGAAGCGGCAGTATCGAAGGCATAGAACCTTATGAACGTGTTTCCAGAGGACCACGTAGCCGCCTTGCACAATTGTTCAAGGGTCGCACCACGTTGGGCCGCCCAAGAAGGTCCAACAGACCGAGTAGAATGGTCCGTAATGTGAGCAGGAGCTGACAGACCAGCCTTCACATAAGAATGTGCAATCACCATTCTAATCCACCTGGCCAGGGTCTGCTTGTGAGCAGGCCAGCCACATTTGTGAAATCCAAACAAAACAAAGAGAGAATCAGATTTTCGAATAGAAGCAGTTCTCTTCACATAGATACGGAGAGCCCATACCACATCCAAAGACCGCTCTTTGGGAGACAAATCAGGAGAGACAAAGGCCGGAACCACAATCTCCTGATTAAGGTGGAACGAGGACACCACCTTCGGTAAATAACCGGGATGAGTCCGAAGTACCGCCCGGTCACGGTGAAAAATCTGATATGGGGAACTACAGGAAAGGGCCCCCAAATTCGACACTCTTCTAGCAGAGGCAATAACCAGCAAGAACACCACCTTAAGGGAAAGCCACTTAAGATCAGCTGAACCAAGGGGTTCAAATGGAGGCTCCTGCATTGCCTCCAAAACCACCGACAAGTCCCAAGGAGCCACAGGCGGGACATAGGGAGGATGGATACGCAACACACCCTGAGTGAAAGTATGAACATCAGGTAAAGTCACAATTTTTCTCTGAAACCACACCGACAAGGCAGAAATATGAACCTTGAGGGAGGCCAGACGCAGGCCTAAATCCAGCCCCTGTTGCAGAAATGCCAAAAGTTTGGCTGTACTAAACTTGGAAGTGTCAAAATTGTTAGATGCGCACCAAACAAAGTAGGAATGCCAGACCCTATGGTAAATCCGGGCAGAAGCCGGTTTCCGGGCCCGCAACATAGTTTTAATGACCTCTTCAGAAAAACCCTTAGCCCTCAAGACGGAAGCTTCAAGAGCCACGCCGTCAAAGACAGCCGGGATAGGTCCTGGTAGACACAGGGGCCCTGAACGAGGAGGTTTGGGTGTTGTGGAAGTAGAATTGGACGCTCTGACGATAGGCCCTGCAGGTCTGAGAACCAGTGCCGTCTGGGCCACGCTGGAGCTATGATAAGCAGAATTCCTTTTTCTTGCTTGAACTTCCAAATTACCCTGGGCAGGAGTGACACCGGAGGGAACACGTATGGCAGCCGAAACCTCCACGGCACCGCCAGCGCATCCACGAATGCTGCTTGAGGATCCCTTGTCCTTGCTCCGAAGACCTTGCGATTGTGTCGAGACGCCATCAGATCTACATCTGGAAGACCCCACTTTTCCACTAGGAGTTGAAACACTTCTGGATGGAGGCCCCACTCGCCGGCATGCACATCCTGACGACTGAGAAAGTCCGCTTCCCAATTCAGGACTCCCGGAATGAATATTGCCGATATGGCCGGTAGATGGCGTTCCGCCCAATGTAGAATCCGTGAGACTTCCTTCATTGCCAAACGGCTTCGAGTGCCGCCTTGATGATTTATGTAAGCCACTGTGGTGGCATTGTCCGACTGTACTTGAACAGGACGATTCTGAATTAAATGCTGGGCCAGGTTCAATGCATTGAAGACCGCCCGCAATTCCAGAATATTGATCGAGAGGAGAGATTCCTCCTTGGTCCACCGACCCTGAAGGGAGTGTTGCTCCAGCACCCCGCCCCAACCTCTTAGACTGGCATCTGTCGTCAACAGGACCCAGTTGGATATCCAGAAGGGACGGCCGCTGCACAATTGTTGGTCCTGGAGCCACCAGAGCAGTGACAGACGGACCTCCGGAGTCAATGAGATCATTTGAGACCTGATCCGGTGAGGCAGGCCGTCCCACTTGGCTAGAATCAGCCTCTGGAGGGGGCGAGAATGGAATTGAGCATACTCCACCATGTCGAATGCTGACACCATGAGGCCCAGCACCTGCATAGCCGAATGTATCGACACTTGCGGACGAGAAAGGAAGCAACGAATCCTGTCCTGAAGCTTCAGGACCTTCTCCTGACACAAGAACAACCTCTGGTTGTGAGTGTCCAATAGCGCTCACAGATGCACCATGCTCTGAGCAGGGATCAGGGATGATTTCATCCAGTTGATGAGCCACCCGTGGGCTTGTAGAAACCGGACCGTCATATCCAGATGACATAGGAGAAGTTCCGGGGAATTTGCCAGGATTAACAAGTCATCCAGATACGGCAGTATCCTGACCCCTTGACGACGGAGTACCACCGTCATCACTTTGGTGAAGACTTGCGGAGCCGTTGTTAAACCAAAAGGTAATGCCCGAAACTGGTAATGGAGGTTGCCAATAGCAAACCTCAGGTATTGCTGATGTGACGCTGCTATAGGAATATGCAGGTAAGCATCCTGTATGTCTAGGGAGACCACGTAGTCCCCAGGTTCCAAGGCTAGAACTATAGAGTGAAGGGTTTCCATACGGAACTTGGAAACCTTCACAAACCTGTTCAATGCCTTGAGGTTGAGAATGGGCCGGGAGGACCCATTCGGTTTCGGGACTAGAAACAGCGGAGAATAGTACCCCCGGCCCCTCTGCATAAGAGCCACCTGTACTACGACTCCTGTATCCAGGAGGGTCTGTACCACCGAATGCAGAGTGTTTGCCTTTGTCTGGTCCGACGGGAGGTCTGTCTGGCAAAATCTATGAGGGGGTCGGTTTTTGAAGGCTATGGCGTAACCTCGAGTGACGACTTCCCGTACCCAGGCATCTGAAGTGAAGCCCCCCACCCTGGCCTTGGAAGCTGGCTGACGGGCCGCCCAGGCTCTTTTTGGCTTCGGCTTACCAGGTTTGGTAGTGCGGGCCTGCTTGTTGTACGCCTGACCTTTTGCTTTACCTGAAGGACGAAAGGGGCAAAAGGATGTACCTTAAGCCTTCGACACAGAAGGAGCGGTACTTGGCAGACAGGCAGTTTTGGCAGTAGCCAAGTCAGCCACTATCTTATTTAAGTCCTCCCCAAACAGAATATCTCCCTTGAAAGGGAGTACCTCCAGGGTTTTTCTAGAGTCCAGATCTACAGAACAGGATCTCAGCCACAATATCCGGCGAGCCAGGACTGACGTAGTAGAGGCCTTGGCTGCTAGGATACCGGCATCAGAAGCCGCCTCTTTAATATAGCGAGAAGCTGTGACAATATATGACAAGCATTGTCTAGCATGGTCAGAGGAGATTTCAGCTTCTAACTCCAAGGCCCATGTTTCAATAGCCTCTGCAGCCCATGTAGCTGCAATAGTGGGCCTTTGTGCAGCACCCGTGAGGGTGTAAATCGCTTTAAGACAACCCTCCACACGTTTATCCATAGGCTCTTTTAGAGACGTGATGGTAGTGACAGGCAGAGCTGAGGAAACCACCACCCTAACCACATGTGAGTCCACTGGAGGAGGAGTTTCCCAATTCTTAGACAGCTCTGGCGCGAGGGGATAGCGAGCCAGCATCTTCTTTTGAGGCACAAACTTCGTACCCGGGTTTTCCCAGGGTTCCTGATGTATATCCACTAGGTGGTTAGAGTGAGGTAAAACACCTTCTGACGCTTGAACTTATCAGGTTTCTTATGAAGGACGGATGGCTCGGGATCATCCGTAATCTGTAGAATTAACTTAATAGCCTCCAAAAGATCAGGAACATCCACACGTGAACTACCCTCCCCATCAGCCGTATCTGAGTCAGAACCTGTGGGTTCAGTGTAAGTGCAGTCTTCATCAGACTAGGTATCAGTGACAGCAGTGGATTGTGAGGAGACAAGCGCTCGCTTAGAGGACCCCTTGGACTTAGGCGAGCGATGGTCAGACTTTTTAGTAGTCAGGGACTGGTTCAACTTCTTCAATTGTCATATAAATCGTCCGCCCACGGCGGGTTACGGTTGTACCGGCATTGGGGGTCCCATAGGGGGTGTTAGTTTATGAACTAGCGTATGCAGAAGCGTGGAAAAAGCGGCCCACGGTGGGTCACTATGTGCCTCCGTTGCCACAGTCCCACTGGGGGGCAAGGAGCCCCCAGAACCAGAGCCCACAGCTGCTATATTCCCCTCATAGGGATCTGTGGCTTCAGCAACACCGGCAGTGTGTTCAGCCCCAGAACCGTTACCCTCAGAAGCAGACATGATATACTTGCAGTATCAGGTAATACAGTACAATTGGCAGCAGCACAATACCTCTTACCCAAACCCCTGCGCAGTGTAGTTAGCACTAGCAGAGATAAAGGAGAGATATGGTGACTAAATCACAGAGAAAAAATAAGAATTTACTTACCGATAATTCTATTTCTCGTAGTCCGTAGTGGATGCTGGGGACTCCGTAAGGACCATGGGGAATAGCGGCTCCGCAGGAGACTGGGCACATCTAAAGAAAGCTTTAGGACTATCTGGTGTGCACTGGCTCCTCCCCCTATGACCCTCCTCCAAGCCTCAGTTAGGATACTGTGCCCGGACGAGCGTACACAATAAGGAAGGATCTTGAATCCCGGGTAAGACTCATACCAGCCACACCAATCACACCGTACAACTTGTGATCTGAACCCAGTTAACAGCATGATAACAGAGGAGCCTCTAGAAAAGATGGCTCACTACAGCAATAAACCGATTTTTTGGTAACAATAACTATGTGCCAGTATTGCAGACAATCCGCACTTGGGATGGGCGCCCAGCATCCACTACGGACTACGAGAAATAGAATTATCGGTAAGTAAATTCTTATTTTCTCTAACGTCCTAAGTGGATGCTGGGGACTCCGTAAGGACCATGGGGATTATACCAAAGCTCCCAAACGGGCGGGAGAGTGCGGATGACTCTGCAGCACCAAATGAGAGAACTCCAGGTCCTCCTCAGCCAGGGTATCAATTTTGTAGAATTTTACAAACGTATTTGCTCCTGACCAAGTAGCTGCTCGGCAAAGTTGTAAAGCCGAGACCCCTCGGGCAGCCGCCCAAGATGAGTCCACCTTCCTTGTGGAGTGGGCATTTACAGATTTTTGGCTGTGGCAGGCCTGCCACAGAATGTGCAAGCTGAATTGTACTACAAATCCAACGAGCAATAGTCTGCTTAGAAGCAGGAGCACCCAGCTTGTTGGGTGCATACAGGATAAACAGCGAGTCAGTTTTCCTGACTCCAGCCGTCCTGGAAACATATATTTTCAGGGCCCTGACAACGTCTAGCAACTTGGAGTCCTCCAAGTCCCTAGTAGCCGCAGGCACCACAATAGGTTGGTTCAGGTGAAACGCTGAAACCACCTTAGGGAGAAACTGAGGACGAGTCCTCAATTCCACCCTGTCCGAATGTAAAATCAGATAAGGGCTTTTACAGGATAAAGCCGCCAATTCTGACACGCGCCTGGCCCAGGCCAGGGCCAACAGCATGACCACTTCCCATGTGAGATATTTTAACTCCACAGATTTAAGTGGTTCAAACCAATGTGACTTTTGGAACCCAAAAACTACATTGAGATCCCAAAGTGCCACTGGAGGCACAAAAGGAGGCTGTATATGCAGTACCCCTTTTACAAACGTCTGAACTTCAGGGACTGAAGCTAGTTCTTTTTGGAAGAAAATTGACAGGGCCGAAATTTGAACCTTAATGGACCCCAATTTTAGGCCCATAGACACTCCTGTTTGCAGGAAATGTAGGAATCGACCCAGTTGAATTTCCTCCGTCGGGCCTTACTGGCCTCGCACCACGCAACATATTTTCGCCAAATGCGGTGATAATGTTTTGCGGTTACATCCTTCCTGGCTTTGATCAGGATAGGGATGACTTCATCCGGAATGCCTTTTTTCCTTCAGGATCCGGCGTTCAACCGCCATGCCGTCAAACGCAGCCGCGGTAAGTCTTGGAACAGACAGGGCCCTTGCTGGAGCAGGTCCCTTCATAGAGGTAGAGGCCACGGATCCTCCGTGAGCATCTCTTGAAGTTCCGGTTACCAAGTCCTTCTTGGCCAATCCGGAGCCACGAATATAGTGCTTACTCCTCTCCATCTTATCAATCTCAGTACCTTGGGTATGAGAGGCAGAGGAGGGAACACATACACTGACAGGTACACCCACGATGTTACCAGAGCGTCTACAGCTATTGCCTGAGGGTCCCTTGACCTGGCGCAATACCTGTCGAGTTTTTCCCAACGGTTTATAATCATGTGGAAGACTTCTGGGTGAAGTCCCCACTCTCCCGGGTGGAGGTCGTGCTGAGGAAGTCTGCTTCCCAGTTGTCCACTCCCGGAATGAATACTGCTGACAGTGCTATTACATGATTTTCCGCCCAGCTTAGAATCCTTGCAGCTTCTGCCATTGCCCTCCTGCTTCTTGTGCCACCCTGTCTGTTTACGTGGGTGACTGCCGTGATGTTGTCCGACTGGATCAACACCGGCTGACCTTGAAGCAGAGGTCTTGCTAAGCTTAGAGCATTGTAAATGGCCCTTAGCTTCAGGATATTTATGTGAAGTGATGTCTCCAGGCTTGACCATAAGCCCTGGATATTCCTTCCCTGTGTGACTGCTCCCCAGCCTCGCAGGCTGGCATCCGTGGTCACCAGGACCCAGTCCTGAATGCCGAATCTGCGTCCCTCTAGAAGATGAGCACTCTGCAACCACCACAGGAGGGACACCCTTGTCCTTGGTGACAGGGTTATCCGCTGATGCATCTGAAGATGCGACCCGGACCATTTGTCCAGCAGGTCCCACTGGAAAGTTCTTGCGTGGAATCTGCCGAATGGGATTGCTTCGTAGGAAGCCACCATTTTACCCAGAACCCTTGTGCATTGATGCACTGAGACTTGGCTCGGTTTTAGGAGGTTCCTGACTAGCTCGGATAACTCCCTGGCTTTCTCCTCCGGGAGAAACACCTTTTTCTGGACTGTGTCCAGGATCATCCCTAGGAACAGAAGACAAGTCGTCGGAACCAGCTGCGATTTTGGAATATTGAGAATCCAATCGTGCTGCCGCAACACTACCTGAGATAGTGCTACACCGACCTCCAACTGTACCCTGGATCTTACCCTTATCAGGGAATCGTCCAAGTAAGGGATAACTAAAATTCCCTTCCTTCGAAGGAATATCATCATTTCGGCCATTACCTTGGTAAAGACCCGGGGTGCCCTGGACCATCCATACGGCAGCGTCTGAACTGATAGTGACAGTTCTGTACCATAAACCTGAGGTACCCTTGATGAGAAGGGTAAATTTTGACATGAAGGTAAGCATCCTGGATGTCCCGAGACATCATGTAGTCCCCTTCTTCCAGGTTCGCAATCACTGCTCTGAGTGACTCAATCTTGAATTTGAACCTCTGTATGTAAGTGTTCAAAGATTTTAGATTTAGAATCGGTCTCACCGAGCCGTCCGGCTTCGGTACCACAACAGTGTGGAATAATACCCCGTTCCCTGTTGCAGGAGGGGTACCTTGATTATCACCTGCTGGGAATACAGCTTGTGAATGGCTTCCAAAACTGTCTCCCTGTCAGAAGGAGACATCGGTAAAGCCGACTTTAGGAAACGGCGAGGGGGAGACGTCTCGAATTCTAATTTGTACCCCTGAGATATCACCTGAAGGATCCAGGGGTCTACTTGCGAGTGAGCCCACTGCGCGCTGAAATTCATTGAGACGGGCCCCCCACCGTGCCCGATTCTGCTTGTAAAGCCCCAGCGTCATACTGAGGGCTTGGCAGAGGCGGGAGAGGGTTTCTGTTCCTGGGAACTGGCTGATTTCTGCAGCCTTTTTCCTCTCCCTCTGTCACGGGGCAGAAATGAGGAACCTTTTGCCCGCTTGTCCACGAAAAGACTGCGCCTGATAATACGGCGTCTTCTCATGTTGAGAGGCGACCTGGGGTACAAACGTGGATTTCCCAGCTGTTGCCGTGGCCACCAGGTCTGAAAGACCGACCCCAAATAACTCCTCCCTTTAATAAGGCAATACTTCCAAATGCCGTTTGGAATACGCATCACCTGACCACTGACGTGTCCATAACCTTCTACTGGTAGAAATGGACAACGCACTTAGACTTGATGCCAGTCGGCAAATATTCCGCTGTGCATCACGCATATATAGAAATGCATCTTTTAAATGCTCTATAGGCAAAAATATACTGTCCCTATCTAGGGTATCAATATTTTTAGTCAGGGAATCCGACCACGCCAACCCAGCACTGCACATCCAGGCTGAGGCGATTGCTGGTCGCAGTATAACACCAGTATGTGTGTAAATACATTTTAGGATACCCTCCTGCTTTCTATCAGCAGGATCCTTAAGGGCGGCCATCTCAGGAGAGGGTAGAGCCCTTACAAGCGTGTGAGCGCTTTATCCACCCTAGGGGGTGTTTCCCAACGCACCCTAACCTCTGGCGGGAAAGGATATAATGCCAATAACATTTTAGAAATTATCAGTTGTTATCGGGGGAAAACCACGCATCATCACACACCTCATTTAATTTCTCAGATTCAGGAAAACTACAGGTAGTTTTTCCTCATCGAACATAATACCCCTTTTTGGTGGTACTCGTATTATCAGAAATGTGTAAAACATTTTTCATTGCCTCAATCATGTAACGTGTGGCCCTACTAGAAGTCACATTTGTCTCTTCACCGTCGACACTGGAGTCAGTATCCGTGTCGGCGTCTATATCTGCCATCTGAGGTAACGGGCGCTTTAGAGCCCCTGACGGCCTATGAGACGTCTGGACAGGCACAAGCTGAGTAGCCGGCTGTCTCATGTCAACCACTGTCTTTTATACAGAGCTGACACTGTCACGTAATTCCTTCCAACAGTTCATCCACTCAGGTGTCGACCCCCTAGGGGGTGACATCATTATTACAGGCAATCTGCTCCGTCTCCACATCATTTTTCTCCTCATACATGTCGACACAAACGTACCGACATACAGCACACACACAGGGAATGCTCTGATAGAGGACAGGACCCCACTAGCCCTTTGGGGAGACAGAGGGAGAGTTTGCCAGCACACACCAGAGCGCTATATATATATATACAGGGATAACCTTATATAAGTGTTTTTCCCCTTATAGCTGCTGTATCTTTAATACTGCGCGTAATTAGTGCCCCCCCTCTCTTTTTTAACCCTTTCTGTAGTGTAGTGACTGCAGGGGAGAGACAGGGAGCTTCCCTCCAACGGAGCTGTGAGGGAAAATGGCGCCAGTGTGCTGAGGAGATAAGGCCGCCGATAAGGGGGCGGAGCCTATCTCCCGTTTTTCTATGTATTCTGGCAGGGGTTAAATGCATCCATATAGCCCAGGAGCTATATGTGATGCATTTTTTGCCATCCAAGGTGTTTTTTTATTGCGTCTCAG
The DNA here is from genome assembly GCF_028390025.1 of Pseudophryne corroboree. Classification (NCBI taxonomy): domain Eukaryota; kingdom Metazoa; phylum Chordata; class Amphibia; order Anura; family Myobatrachidae; genus Pseudophryne; species Pseudophryne corroboree. The sequence goes on from NC_086444.1 coordinate 715,336,684, forward strand.
GGCGCCCCCCCCCCCCCCAGCGCCCTGCACCCTCAGTGACCGGAGTGTGAAGTGTGCTGAGAGCAATGGCGCACAGCTGCAGTGCTGTGCGCTACCTTGTTGAAGACAGGACGTCTTCTGCCGCCGATTTTCCAGACTTTTTCTGCCTTCTGGCTCTGTAAGGGGGCCGGCGGCGCGGCTCTGGGACCCATCCAGGCTGGGCCTGTGATCGTCCCTCTGGAGCTAATGTCCAGTAGCCTAAGAAGCCCAATCCACTCTGCACGCAGGTGAGTTCACTTCTTCTCCCCTTAGTCCCTCGATGCAGTGAGCCTGTTGCCAGCAGGTCTCACTGAAAATAAAAAACCTAAACTAAAACTTTCACTAAGAAGCTCAGGAGAGCCCCTAGTGTGCACCCTTCTCGTTCGGGCACAAAGATCTAACTGAGGCTTGGAGGAGGGTCATAGGGGGAGGAGCCAGTGCACACCAGATAGTCCTAAAGCTTTCTTTAGATGTGCCCAGTCTCCTGCGGAGCCGCTATTCCCCATGGTCCTTATGGAGTCCCCAGCATCCACTTAGGACGTTAGAGAAATACGTATTAAAGTATATCTTTGTGAAAATCCTACATCAATATAAAACCTGACGCACCAAGCCCCCTCAGGTTATAAAATATAGGGATAGCAGGTTGAGTGAAAGACACGAAATGGACACCACTCAGCTATCTAATGCACACACAGATAGTCACAGTTTGTACAATGCAGAGGTTATTACTGACAATACTGCTGCACTGGACTAGCTTATAATATATATATATATATATATATATATATAAAAATATATATAAAACAGTCTGTAGGGCAGCACACCTTTTGTAAAATGATGGTCCCGGTGCCAGCCGTAGAACTTCCCCAGCCAGGAGTCCAAACAGACAGCAAATGGTATCGGCAGCATACGGTGAAATAACTACACAAGGAGTCAGGATAAACTGCAACGTTTCGATGCGTATTACATCGTCATCAGGCACAAACAATACAATAACTAGACTCTGCTCATCTTATATCCCCACCATGTGTAGCGCTAGCCGCGGCGTCCGGAACCAGGAAGTCTGACGCCCACAGATTACGTCATCTCCCCCCGTCCGTTACTGTGGTGACCTAAACAAAAACAATATTGTGAAATAAAAACAACAGCAGCACGGAGTTTCACACAGGCACAGTACAAAAAAATTACTTTAAATAGACATCGATACATAAACAATGCTATATACTTATATTACTACAGACCAGTGTATTTGTATATATGAGACACCATAGAAACAATGCATTAGATGAATGCGTGCAAACCAAGGTTGTCATTAAGACTACTGGGTGTGAGGGTTCCTAGTCTAAAGATCCAACTAGACTCACATTGAGTAATTTCAATGAGCGATTGCCCCCCCGCAATGATGGTGGAACATGATCGATGATCATGTATCTGAGATTGGCCATACTGTGACCGGCCTCCGCAAAGTGCCGCGCCACAGGATGGTCACTTCTGCCGGAGTCAATAGCAGCGCGAATGGTGGAACGATGTCCCGCCATGCGCTCATGCAATGTTCTATCGGTTTTATCCCCTAGACAAGAATTTACTAATCATATTATCAATTTGGGCACACGCATCCTTCCTATTGCTGCAAATGCGGCAAGCTCTGAGAAACTGTGAATAAGGGAGTCCATATTTCAGGGGTTTTGGATGAAAACTGGTTGAATGTAACAACGTATTTCTATCAGTATTCTTGGTATATAGATTGGTGGAAATCTGTTGATTCTCAAGTTTAACCATAACATCAAGAAAATTAATGGAATTGTCACTCGCATCACAGGAGAATTTAACGGGACTATCAGACCCGTTGTGTTCCCCAATAAATGATATCAACTGATCCTTGGTTCCAGTCCAAATCATAAATAAATCATCTATATATCTAACGTAAAAAAATATATTGTCTGAAATATTGGTATTGCTGAAAAAAATATCCTGTTCTGCCCGGAACATGTATGAATTAGCGTACGATGGGGCCACATCGTACGCTAATTCATACATGTTCCGGGCAGAACAGGATATTTTTTTCATCCATATAGTGGAAAGAAGTTCTTTATCAGACACAAAGTGACTTGTACTACCAAATTCATTGTGTACATTATCAGATGTCCATGTGGACTTGTTTATGTCGGTAAAACCGATAGAACATTGCGTGAGCGCATGGCGGGACATCGTTCCACCATTCGCACTGCTATTGACTCCGGCAGAAGTGACCATCCTGTGGCGCGGCACTTTGCGGAGGCCGGTCACAGTATGGCCAATCTCAGATACATGATCATCGATCATGTTCCACCATCATTGCGGGGGGGCAATCGCTCATTGAAATTACTCAAATGTGAGTCTAGTTGGATCTTTAGACTAGGAACCCTCACACCCCGTGGTCTTAATGACAACCTTGGTTTGCACGCATTCATCTAATGCATTGTTTCTATGGTGTCTCATATATACAAATACACTGGTCTGTAGTAATATAAGTATATAGCATTGTTCATGTATCGATGTCTATTTAAAGTAATTTTTTTGTACTGTGCCTGTGTGAAACTCCGTGCTGCTGCTGTTTATATTTCACAATATTGTTTTTGTTTAGCTCACCACGGCAACGGACGGGGGGAGATGACGTCATCTGTGGGCATCAGACTTCCTGGTTCCGGACGCTGCGGTTAGCGCTACACATGGTGGGGATATAAGGTGAGCAGAGTCTAGTTATTGTATTGTTTGTGCCTGATAACGATGTAATACACATCGAAACGTTGCAGTTTATCCTGACTCCTTGTGTCGTTATTTCACCGTGTGCTGCCGATACCATTTGCTATATATATATATATATATATATAAAAAAATAAGATTTTACTCACCGGTAAATCTATTTCTCGTAGTCCGTAGTGGATGCTGGGAACTCCGTAAGGACCATGGGGAATAGCGGGCTCCGAAGGAGGCTGGGCACTCTAGAAAGATTTATGACTACCTGGTGTGCACTGGCTCCTCCCACTATGACCCTCCTCCAAGCCTCAGTTAGGACACTGTGCCCGGACGAGCTGACATAATAAGGAAGGATTTTGAATCCCGGGTAAGACTCATACCAGCCACACCAATCACACCGTATAACTCGTGATACTATACCCAGTTAACAGTATGAATATAACTGAGCCTCTCAACAGATGGCTCAACAATAACCCTTTAGTTAGGGAATAACTATATACAAGTATTGCAGACAATCCGCACTTGGGATGGGCGCCCAGCATCCACTACGGACTACGAGAAATAGATTTACCGGTGAGTAAAATCTTATTTTCTCTGACGTCCTAGTGGATGCTGGGAACTCCGTAAGGACCATGGGGATTATACCAAAGCTCCCAAACGGGCGGGAGAGTGCGGGTGACTCTGCAGCACCGAATGAGAGAACTCCAGGTCCTCCTCAGCCAGGGTATCAATTTTGTAGAATTTTGCAAACGTGTTTGCCCCTGACCAAGTAACAGCTCGGCAAAGTTGTAAAGCCGAGACCCCTCGGGCAGCCGCCCAAGATGAGCCCACCTTCCCTGTGGAATGGGCTTTCACTGATTTAAGATGCGTCAGTCCAGCCGCAGAATGCGCCTGCTGAATCGTGTCACAGATCCAGCGAGCGATAGTCTGCTTAGAAGCTGGAGCACCCAGCCTGTTGGGTGCATACAGGATAAATAGCGAATCAATTTTCCTGACTCTAGCCGTCCTGGAAACATAATTTTTCAAGGCCCTGACTACGTCCATTAACTTGGAATCCTCCAAGTCCCTAGTAGCCGCAGGCACCACAATAGGTTGGTTCAAGTGAAAAGCTGATACCACCTTAGGGAGAAACTGGGGACGAGTCCTCAATTCTGCCCTATCCATATGGAAAATCAGATAAGGACTTTTATATGACAAAGCCGCCAATTCTGATACACGCCTGGCCGAAACCAAGGCCAATAACATGACCACTTTCAACGTGAGATATTTTAGATCCACGGTTTTTAGTGGTTCAAACCAATGTGATTTTAAGAAACTCAACACCACGTTGAGATCCCAAGGTGCCACTGGAGGCACAACCGGGGGCTGAATATGCAGCACTCCTTTTACAATGTCTGAACTTCAGGTACTGAAGCTAATGCTTTCTGGAAGAAAATCGACAGAGCCGAGATCTGTATCTTAATGGAGCCTAATTTTAGGCCCATAGACACTCCTGCTTGTAGGAAATGCAGAAATCGACCAAGTTGAAATTCCTCTGTTGGGGCCTTTTTTGCCCTCACATCAAGCAACATATTTCCGCCATATGCGGTGATAATGTTTTGCAGTTACATCTTTCCTGGCTTGAATCAGCGTAGGAATGACTTCCTCCGGAATGCCCTTTTCCTTTAGGATCCGGCGTTCAACCGCCATGCCATCAAAACGTAGCCGCGGTAAGTCTTGGAACAGACAGGGCCCCTGCTGCAGCAGGTCCTGTCTGAGCGGCAGAGGCCATGGGTCCTCTGATATATTTTCTTGAAGTTCTGGGTACCAGGCTCTTCTTGGCCAATCCGGAACCACGAGTATCGTTCTTACTCCTCGCCTTCTTATTATTCTCAGTACCTTTGGTATGAGAGGCAGAGGGGGGAACACATAAAACGACTGGTACACCCACGGTGTTACCAGAGCGTCCACAGCTGTCGCCTGAAGGTCCCTTGACCTGGCGCAATATCTTTTATAGCTTTTTGTTGAGGCGGGACGCCTTCATGTCCACCTGTGGCCTTTCCCAATGGTGTACAATCCTTTGGAAGACTTCTGGATGAAGTCCCCACACTCTCGGGTGGAAGTCGTGTCTGCTTCCCAGTTGTCCACTCCGGGAATGAACACTGCTGACAGTGCTAACACATGATTTTCCGCCCATCGGAGAATCCTTGTGGCTTCTGCCATCGCCATCCTGCTTCTTGTGCCGCCCTGTTGGTTTACATGGGCGACTGCCGTGATGTTGCCTGATTGGATCAGGACCGGCTGGTTTTGAAGCAGAGGCCTTGCCTGACTCAGGGCATTGTAAATGGCCCTCTGTTCCAGAATATTTATGTAGGGAAGTCACCTGACTTGACCAAAGTCCCTGGAAGTTTCTTCCCTGTGTGACTGCCCCCCAGCCTCAAAGGCTGGCATCCATGGTCACTAGGACCTAGTCCTGTATGTCGAACCTGCGGCCCTCTTGAAGATGGGCACTCTGCAGCCACTACAGTAGAGATACCCTGGTCCTTGGAGACAGGGTTATCAGCCTAATGCATCTGAAGATGCGACCCGGACCACTTGTCTAACAGGTCCCCCTGAAAAGTTCTTGCATGGAACCTGCCGAATGGGATTGCTTCGTAGGAAGCTAACATTTTTCCCAGGACTCGCGTGCAATGATGCACCGATAACTGTTTTGGCTTCAGGAGGTCTCTGACTAGAGATGACAGCTCCTTGGCTTTCTCCATCGGGAGAAACACTTATTTCTGGTCTGTGTCCAGAACCATCCCCAGGAACAGTAGACGTGTCGTAGGAACCAGCTGTGACTCTGGACTGTTTAGAATCCAACCGTGCTGTTGTAGCACTTTCCAAAATAGTGCTACCCCGACTAGCAACTGCTCCTTGGACCTCGCCCTTATAAGGAGATTGTCCAAGTACGGGATAATTAAAACTCCCCTTTTTCGAAGGAGTATCATCATTCCGGCCATTACCTTGGTAACACCCTCGGTGCCATGTACAGTCCAAACGGCAGAGTCTGGACTTGGTAATGGTAATCCTGTACCACAAATCTGAGGTACTCCTGACGAGGATAGTAAATAGGGACATGCAGGTAAGCATCCTTGATGTCCCGGAATACCATGTAATCCCCCTCGTCCAGGCTTGCAATAACCGCCCTGAGCGATTCCATCTTGAACTTGAATTTTTTATGCATGTGTTCAAGGATTTTAAATATAAAGAAGGGTCACACCGAACCATGCGGTTTCGGTACCCCAAACCGTGTGGAATAGTAACCCCGTCCTTGTTGAAGTAGGGGCACCTTAAGTATTACCTGCTGGGAATACAGCTTATTAATTGCCTCTAGCACAGCCTCCCTGCCTGAGGGAGTTGTCGGCAAGGCATATTTGAGGAAACGGCGGGGGGAAGACATCTCGAATTCCAGCTTGTACCCCTGAAATACTACTTGAATGAAACAGGGATCCACCTGTGAGCGAGCCCACTGATCGCTGAAATTTTTGAGACGGCCCCCCACCGTACCTGGCTACACCTGTGGAGCCCCCGCGTCATGCTGTGGACTCAGAGGAAGCGAGAGAAGAATTATGATTCTGGGAACAGGCTGACTGGTGCAGCTTTTTCCCTCTTCCCTTGTCTTTGTACAGAAAGGAAGCGCCTTTGACCCGCTTGCTTTTCTGAAGCCGAAAGGACTGTACCTGATAATACAGTGCTTTCTTAGTCTGTGAGGAAAACAGAGGTAAAAATATTTCTTTCCAGCTGTTGCTGCGGATACGAGGTCCCAGAGACCATCCCCAAATAATTCCTCACCCTTATAAGGCAGAATCTCTATGCGCCTTTTAAGGTCAGCATCACCTGTCCAGTGACAGGTCTCTAATACCCTCCTGACAGAATGGACATTACATTCATTTTGGATGCCAGCCGGCAAAATATCCCTCTGTGCATCCCTCATATATAAGACGACGTCTTTAATATGTTCTCATGTTAGCAAACTAGTATGTTTGACAGGGTCACCGACCACGCTGCAGCAGCACGCTCTGCAGGTTTCAGTCTAGTACCTGAGTGTGTAAATACAGACTTCAGGATAGCCTCCCTGGGATCAAGTCACGGATGTTCCTAGTGGATTGTGTATATGTCTCAACCTTGTCGACACTGGAGTCAGACTCCGTGTCGACATCTGTGTCTGCCATCTGAATGAGCGGGCGTTTTTGAGCCCCTGATGGCCTTTGAGACGCCTGGGCAGGCACGGGCTGAGAAGCCGGCTGTCCCACAGCTGTTACGTCATCCACCCTTTTATGTAAGGAGTTGACACTGTCGGTTAATACCTTTTACCTAACCATCCACTCTGGTGTCGGCCCCACAGGGGGGCGACATCACATTTATCGGCATCTGCTCCGTCACTATATAAGCCTCCTCCTCAAACATGTCGACACAGCTGTACCGACACACCGCACACACACAGGGAATGCTCTGACTGAGGACAGGACCCACAAAGCCCTTTGGGGAGACAGAGAGAGAGTATGCCAGCACACACCAGAGCGCTATATAATGAGGGGATTAACACTATAACTGAGTGAATTTTCCCCCATAGCTGCTTGTATATACAATATTGCGCCTAAATTTAGTGCCCCCCCTCTCTTTTTTACCCTTTGAGCCTGAAAACTACAGGGGAGAGCCTGGGGAGCTTTCTTCCAGTTGCACTGTGAAGAGAAAATGGCGCCAGTGTGTCTGAGGGAGATAGCCCCGCCCCTTTTCCGCGGCCTATTCTCCCGCTTTTTTCTGGATTCTGGCAGGGGTATTTACCACATATATAGCATCTGGGGCTATATATTGTGGTATTTTTGCCAGCCAAGGTGTTTTTATTGCTGCTCAGGGCGCCCCCCCCAAGCGCCCTGCACCCTCAGTGACCGGAGTGTGAAGTGTGTATGAGGAGCAATGGCGCACAGCTGCAGTGCTGTGCGCTACCTTGGTGAAGACTGATGTCTTCTGCCGCCGTTTTTCCGGACCTCTTCTTGCTTCTGGCTCTGTAAGGGGGACGGCGGCGCGGCTCCGGAACCGAACACCAAGGACTGGGCCTGCGGTCGATCCCTCTGGAGCTAATGGTGTCCAGTAGCCTAAGAAGCCCAATCCGGCTGCAAGCAGGCGAGTTCGCTTCTTCTCCCCTTAGTCCCTCGCTGCAGTGAGCCTGTTGCCAGCAGGTCTCACTGAAAATAAAAAACCTAAATCTATACTTTCTTTTTAAGGGCTCAGGAGAGCCCCTAGTGTGCATCCAACCTCGGCCGGGCACAAGATCTAACTGAGGCTTGGAGGAGGGTCATAGTGGGAGGAGCCAGTGCACACCAGGTAGTCATAAATCTTTCTAGAGTGCCCAGCCTCCTTCGGAGCCCGCTATTCCCCATGGTCCTTACGGAGTTCCCAGCATCCACTAGGACGTCAGAGAAATAAGATTTTACTCACCGGTAAATCTATTTCTCGTAGTCCGTAGTGGATGCTGGGACTCCGTAAGGACCATGGGGAATAGCGGCTCCGCAGGAGACTGGGCACAACTAAAGAAAGCTTTAGGACTACCTGGTGTACACTGGCTCCTCCCTCTATGACCCTCCTCCAGACCTCAGTTAGGATACTGTGCCCGGAAGAGCTGACACAATAAGGAAAGATTTTGAATCCCGGGTAAGACTCATACCAGCCACACCAATCACACCGTATAACTCGTGATACTATACCCAGTTAACAGTATGAAATATAACTGAGCCTCTCAACGGATGGCTCAACAATAACCCTTTAGTTAACAATAACTATATACAAGTATTGCAGACAATCCGCACTTGGGATGGGCGCCCAGCATCCACTACGGACTACGAGAAATAGATTTACCGGTGAGTAAAATCTTATTTTCTCTGACGTCCTAAGTGGATGCTGGGACTCCGTAAGGACCATGGGGATTATACCAAAGCTCCCAAACGGGCGGGAGAGTGCGGATGACTCTGCAGCACCGAATGAGCAAACTCTAGGTCCTCCTCAGCCAGGGTATCAAACTTGTAATATTTAGCAAATGTGTTTGACCCCGACCAAGTAGCTGCTCGGCAAGGTTATAAAGCCGAGACCCCTCGGGCAGCCGCCCAAGAAGAGCCCACCTTCCTCGTGGAATGGGCTTTCACTGATCTAGGATGCGGCAGTCCAGCCGCAGAATGTGCAAGCTGAATCGTACTACAAATCCAGCGAACAATAGTCTGCTTTGAAGCAGGAGCACCCAGCTTGTTGGGTGCATACAGGATAAATAGCGAGTCAGTTTTCCTGACACTAGCCGTCCTGGAAACATAAATTTTCAGGGCCCTGACTACGTCCAACAACTTGGAATCCTCCAAGTCCTTAGTAGCCGCAGGCACTACAATAGGTTGGTTCAAATGAAAAGCTGATACCACCTTACCAATTCTGACACACGCCTGGCCGAAGCCAAGGCCAACAGCATGACCACTTTCCACGTGAGAGATTTCAAATCCACGGTTTTTAGTGGCTCAAACCAATGTGACTTTAGGAAATCCAACACCACGTTGTGATCCCAAGGTGCCACTGGAGGCACAAAAGGGGGCTGAATATGCAGCACTCCCTTAACAAATGTCTGAACTTCAGGCAGTGAAGCCAGTTCTTTCTGGAAGAAAATCGACAGAGCCGAAATCTGGACCTTAATGGAACCCAATTTTAGGCCCATAGTCACCCCTGACTGTAGGAAGTGCAGAAAACGGCCCAGCTGAAATTCCTCCGTTGGGGCCTTCCTGGCCTCACACCACGCAACATATTTTTGCCATATGCGGTGATAATGGTTTGCGGTCACTTCTTTCCTAGCTTTAATCAGCGTAGGGATGACTTCCTCCGGAATGCCCTTTTCCTTCAGGATCCGGCGTTCAACCGCCATGCCGTCAAACGCAGCCGCGGTAAGTCTTGGAACCGACAGGGCCCCTGCTGCAGCAGGTCCTGTCTGAGCAGCAGAGGCCATGGGTCCTCTGAGATCATTTTTTTAAGTTCTGGGTACCAAGCTCTTCTTGGCCAATCCGGAACCATGAGTATAGTTCTTACTCCTCTCCTTCTTATTATTCTCAGTACCTTGGGTATGAGAGGCAGAGGAGGGAACACATACACCGACTGGTACACCCACGGTGTTACCAGAGCGTCCACAGCTATCGCCTGAGGGTCCCTTGACCTGGCGCAATATCTTTTTAGCTTTTTGTTGAGGCGGGACGCCATCATGTCCACCTGTGGCCTTTCCCAATGGTGTACAATCATTTGGAAGACTTCTGGATGAAGTCCCCACTCTCCCGGGTGGAGGTCGTGCCTGCTGAGAAAGTCTGCTTCCCAGTTGTCCACTCCGGGAATGAACACTGCTGACAGTGCTAACACATGATTTTCCGCCCATCGGAAAATCCTTGTGGCTTCTGCCATCGCCCTCCTGCTTCTTGTGCCGCCCTGTTGGTTTACATGGGCGACCGCCGTGATGTTGTCTGACTGGATCAGCACCGGCTGGTGTCGAAGCAGGGGTCTAGCCTGACTTAGGGCATTGTTAATGGCCCTTAGTTCCAGAATATTTATGTGTAGGGAAGTCTCCTGACTCGACCATAGTCCTTGGAAGTTTCTTCCCTGTGTGACTGCCCCCCAGCCTCGAAGGCTGGCATCCGTGGTCACCAGGACCCGGTCCTGTATGCCGAATCAGCGGCACTCTAGAAGATGAGCACTCTGCAGCCACCACAACAGCGACACCCTGGCCCTTGGAGACAGGGTTATCAGCCGATGCATCTGAAGATGCGACCCGGACCACTTGTCCAACCGATCCCACTGGAAGATCCTTGCATGGAACCTGCCGAATGGAATTTCTTCGTAAGAAGCTACCATCTTTCCCAGGACTCGCGTGCAGTGATGCACCGACACCTGTATTTATTTTAGGAGGTCTCTGACTAGAGATGACAACTCCTTGGCCTTCTCCTCCGGGAGAAACACTTTTTCCTGTTCTGTGTCCAGAACCATACCCAGGAACAGTAGATGCGTCGTAAGAACCAGCTGCGACTTTGGAATATTCAGAATCCAGCCACGCTGTTGTAGCACTTCACGAGATAGTGCTACTCCGACCAACAACTGCTCCCTGGACCTCGCCTTTATAAGGAGATCGTCCAAGTACGGGATAATTATAACTCCCTTTTTTTTTAAGGAGTATCATCATTTCGGCCATTACCTTGGTAAATACCCTCGGTGCCGGGGACAGACCAACGGCAACGTCTGGAATTGGTAATGACAGTCCTGTACCACAATTTTGAGGTACTCCTGGTGAGGAGGGTAAATGGGGACATGCAGGTAAGCATCCTTGATGTCCAGTGATATCCAGGCTTGCAATAACCGCCCTGAGCGATTCCATTTTGAACTTGAACCTTCGTATATAAGTGTTCAAGGATTTCAATTTTAGAATGGGTCTCACCGAACCGTCTGGTTTCGGTACCACAACCATTGTGGAATAGTAACCCCGGCCTTGTTGAAGGAGGGGTACCTTGATTATCACCTGCTGGAAGTACAGCTTGTGAATTGCCGCCAGTACTACCTCCCCTCGAGGGCAGCAGGCAAGGCTGATTTGAGGTAACGGCGAGGGGGAGTCGCCTCGAACTCCAGCTTGTATCCCAGTGATACTACTTGCAGAACCCAGGGATCCACCTGTGAGCGAGCCCACTGGTCGCTGAAGTTCCCGAGACGCGCCCCCACCGCACCTGGCTCCACCTGTGGAGCCCCAGCGTCATGCGGTGGACTCAGATGAAGCGGGGGAAGATTTTTGATCCTGGGAACTGGCTGTCTGGTGCAGCTTTTTCCCTCTACCCTTGTCTCTGTGCAGAAAGGAAGCGCCTTTGACCCGCTTGCTTTTCTGAAGCCGAAAGGACTGTACCTGATAATACGGTGCTTTCTTAGGCTGTGAGGAAACCTGAGGTAAAAAATTTTCTTTCCCAGCTGTTGCTGTGGATACGAGGTCCCAGAGACCATCCCCAAACAATTCCTCACCCTTATAAGGCAGAATCTTCATGTGCCTTCTAAAGTCAGCATCGCCTGTCCACTGCCGGGTCCCTAATACCCTCCTGGCAGAATGGACATTGCATTAATTCTTAATGCCAGCCGACAAATATCCCTCTGTGCATCCCTCATATATAAGACGACGTCTTTAATATGCTCTATGGTTAGCAAAATAGTATCCCTGTCCTGACAGGGTAATAGACCATGCTGCAGCAGCACAATCCATGCTGAGGCAATTGCAGGTCTCAATATAGTACCCGAGTGTGTATATACAGACTTCAGGATAGCCTCCTGCTTTTTATCAGCAGGCTCCTTCAAAGTGGCCGTATCCTAAGACGGCAGTGCCACCTTTTTTGACAAACGTGTGAGCGCCTTATCCACCCTAGGGGATATCTCCCAACGTGACCTATCCTCTGGCGGGAAAGGGTACGCCATCAGTAACTTTTTAGAAATTACCAGTTTCTTATCGGGGGAACCCACGCTTCTTCACACACTTCATTCACTCATCTGATGGGGGAACAAAACACTGGCTGCTTTTTCTCCCCAAACATAAAACCCCTTTTTTGTGGTACTTGGGTTAATGTCAGAAATGTGTAACACATTTTTCATTGCCGAGATCATGCAACGGCTGTACCTAGTGGATTGTGTATATGTCTCAACCTCGTCGACACTGGAGTCAGACTCCGTGTCAACATCTGTGTCTGCCATCTGAGGTAGCGGGCGTTTTTGAGCCCCTGATGGCCTTTGAGACGCCTGGGCAGGCGCGGGCTGAGAAGCCGGCTGTCCCACAGCTGTTACGTCATCCAGCCTTCTATGTAAGGAGTTGACACTGTCGGTTAATACCTTCCACCTATCCATCCACTCAGGTGTCGGCTCCGCAGGGGGTGACATCACATTTATCGGCATCTGCTCCGCCTCCACATAAGCCTCCTCATCAAACATGTCGACACAGCCGTACCGACACACCGCACACACACAGGGAATGCTCTGACAGAGGACAGGACCCCACAAAGCCCTTTGGGGAGACAGAGAGAGAGTATGCCAGCACACACCAGAGCGCTATATAACACAGGGATGAACACTATAACTGAGTGATTTTCCCTTATAGCTGCTTATATATATACTGCTGCGCCTAAATTTAGTGCCCCCCCTCTCTTTTTTACCCTTTGTTGTCTTGAAACTGCAGGGGAGAGCCTGGGAGCGATCCTTCCAGCGGAGCTGTGAGGGAAAAATGGCGCCAGTGTGCTGAGGGAGATAGCCCCGCCCCTTTTTTGGCAGACTTCTCCCGCTTTTTTATGGATCTCTGGCAGGGGTATTTTTCACATATATAGCCTCTAAGACTATATATAGTGATTTTTTTGCCAGCCAAGGTGTTAATATTGCAGCTCAGGGCGCCCCCCCCCCAGCGCCCTGCACCCATCAGTGACCGGAGTGTGAGGTGTGCATGAGGAGCAATGGCGCACAGCTGCAGTGCTGTGCGCTACCTTGTTGAAGACCGGAGTCTTCTGCCGACGATTTTCAGGACCATCTTCTTGCTTCTGGCTCTGTAAGGGGGACGGCGGCGCGGCTCCGGGACCGGACGATCGAGGTCGGGCCCTGTGTTCGATCCCTCTGGAGCTAATGGTGTCCAGTAGCCTAAGAAGCCCAAGCTAGCTGCAAGCAGGTAGGTTCGCTTCTTCTCCCCTTAGTCCCTCGTAGCAGTGAGTCTGTTGCCAGCAGATCTCACTGAAAATAAAAAACCTAAAATAAACTTTCTTTTTCTAGGAGCTCAGGAGAGCCCCTAGTGTGCATCCAGCTCAGCCGGGCACAAGATTCTAACTGAGGTCTGGAGGAGGGTCATAGAGGGAGGAGCCAGTGCACACCAGGTAGTCCTAAAGCTTTCTTTAGTTGTGCCCAGTCTCCTGCGGAGCCGCTATTCCCCATGGTCCTTACGGAGTCCCAGCATCCACTTAGGATGTCAGAGAAATAAGATTTTACTTACCGGTAAATCTATTTCTCGTAGTCCGTAGAGGATGCTGGGACTCCGTAAGGACCATGGGGAATAGACGGGCTCCGCAGGAGATAGGGCACTTTAAGAAAGCTTTGGACTCTGGGTGTGCACTGGCTCCTCCCTCTATGCCCCTCCTCCAGACCTCAGTTAGGGAAACTGTGCCCAGAGGAGATGGACAGTACGAGGAAGGATTTTTGTAAATCTAAGGGCGAGATCCATACCAGCCACACCAATCACACCGTATAACTTGTGATACACTACCCAGTCAACAGTATGAACAACAACATAGCCTTGGTTCAACCGATAAACTATAACATAACCCTTATGTAAGCAACAACTATATACAAGTCTTGCAGAAGAAGTCCGCACTTGGGACGGGCGCCCAGCATCCTCTACGGACTACAAGAAATAGATTTACCGGTAAGTAAAATCTTATTTTCTCTAACGTCCTTGAGGATGCTGGGACTCCGTAAGGACCATGGGGATTATACCAAAGCTCCCAAACGGGCGGGAGAGTGCGGATGACTCTGCAGCACCGATTGAGCAAACATGAGGTCCTCCTCAGCCAGGGTATTTAACTTGTAGAACTTTGCAAAGGTGTTTGAACCTGACCAAGTAGCAGCTCGGCACAATTGCAATGCCGAGACCCCTCGGGCAGCCGCCCAAGAAGAGCCCACTTTCCTAGTGGAATGGGCCTTAACCGATTTAGGCAATGGCAAACCTGCCGTAGAATGCGCCTGCTAAGTCGTATTACAGATCCAGCGAGCAATAGTCTGCTTTGAAGCAGGAGCGCCAACCATGTTGGCCGCATACAGAACAAACGGAGCTTCAGTCTTCCTGATTCTAGCCGTTCTGGTCACATAAATCTTCAAAGCCCTGACCACATCCAGGGACTCGGAATCCTCCAAGTCCCGTGTAGCCACAGGCACGACAATAGGTTGGTTCACATGAAAAGATGAGACTACCTTGGGCAGAAATTGAGGACGAGTCCTCAACTCTGCCCTATCCACGTGAAAAATCAGGTATGGGCTTTTATATGATAAAGCCGCCAATTCCGAAACCCGCCTTGCAGAAGCTAAAGCCAACAACATGACCACTTTCCAAGTGAGGTATTTCAACTCCACTGTCTTAAGTGGTTGAAACCAAGGTGACTTGAGGAAACGTAACACCACGTTAAGATCCCAAGGCGCCACCGGAGGCACAAAGGGGAGGCTGAATATGAAGCACACCCTTCACAAAAGTCTGTACTTCAGGAAGAGAGTCTAATTCTCTTTGAAAGAAAATGGATAAGGCCGAAATTTGGACCTTTATGGACCCTAATTTTAGGCCCAAAGTCACTCCTGTTTGAAGGAAGTGAAGTAGACGGCCCAAATGGAACTCCTCCGTAGGAGCAGTTCTGGCCTCACACCAAGAAACATATTTTCGCCATATACGGTGATAATGTTTTAACGTCACGTCTTTCCTAGCCTTGATCAGGGTAGGAATGACCTCCTCCGGAATCCCTTTTTCCGCTAGGATCCGGCGTTCAACCGCCATGCCGTCAAACGCAGCCGCGGTAAGTCTTGGAACAGACAGGGCCCCTGCCGCAGCAGGTCCTGCCTTAGAGGAAGAGGCCACGGATCTTCTGTGAGCAACTCTTGCAGCTCCGGATACCAAGTCCTCCGTGGCCAATCTGGAACAATGAGGATTGTTCTGACCCTGCTTATTCTTATTATTCTCAACACTTTGGGTATGAGAGGAAGAGGAGGAAACACATAGACCGATCTGAACACCCAAGATGTCACCAGAGCGTCCACCGCTACCGCCTGAGGGTCCCTTGACCTGGCGCAATACCGCTTTAGCTTTTTGTTGAGACGGGATGCCATCATGTCTATTTGAGGCAGTCCCCACCGACCCGTGATCTGTGTGAAGACTTCTTGATGAAGTCCCCCCTCTCCCGGATGCAGGTCGTGCCTGCTGAGGAAGTCCGCCTCCCAGTTGTCCACCCCCGGGATGAACACTGCTGATAACGCGCTTACATGGCCTTCCGCCCAGCGTAGAATCCTGGTCGCTTCTGCCATGACCACTCTGCTCCTCGTTCCGCCTTGGCGTTTTATATGAGCCACTGCCGTGACATTGTCTGACTGAATCAGAACCGGTTTTTCCCGAAGCAATTCCTCCGCTTGACGCACGGAGTTGTTTATGGCCCTCAACTCCAGGACGTTGATGTGGAGACAAGTCTCTGGAATTGACCAGAGACCTTGGAAATTTCTTCCCAGTGTGACTGCTCCCCAGCCTCGGAGGCTTGCGTCCGTGGTCACCAGGACCCAGTCCTGAATGCCGAACCTGCGACCCTCTAGTAGGTGAGCACTGTGCAGCTAATACAGGAGAGATACCCTGGTCCTGGAAGTCAGGGTGATCCTTCGATGCATTTGTAAATGGGACCCGGACCACTTGTCCAAGAGGTCCCATTGAAAAGCCCTCGCATGGAACCTGCCGAAAGGGATGGCCTCGTATGAAGCCACCATCTTCCCCAGGACCCGCGTGCAATGATGCACTGAAACCTGTTTTGGTTTTAATAGGTTCCTGACCAGGGCTATGAGCTCCTGAACCTTTTCGACCGGAAGAAAAACCTTTTTCTGGTCTGTGTCTAGAATCAGGCCCAAAAAAGTTAGACGCGTTGTAGGGACTAGCTGGGACTTCGGTATATTGAGAATCCAGCCGTGTAACTGCAACGTCTTCATGGACAGAGACACGCTGTCCAGCAACTTCTCCCGAGATCTCGCCTTTATAAGGAGATCGTCCAAGTATGGGATAATCGTGACCCCCTGCCTGCGCAGGAGCACCATCATTCCCGCCATTACCTTGGTGAAAATTCTCAGGGCCGTGGAAAGCCCAAACGGCAACGTCTGAAATTGGTAGTGACAGTCCTGCACTGCAAATCTCAGGAACGCCTGATGAGGGGGGAATACCGGAACATGAAGGTAAGCATCCTTTATGTCCAGGGACACCATCCAATCCCCCCCCCTCCAGGCTGGCGATGACCGCCCTGAGTGATTCCATTTTGAACTTGAACCTCTTCAAGTACAGGTTCAGGGATTTTAGGTTCAAACTGGGTCTGACCGACCCGTCCGGTTTCGGGACCACAAACAGGGTTGAGTAATATCCCTCTCCTTGCTGGAAATGAGGAACTGTGACAATCACCTGTTGAATATACAATTTTTGGATTGCTGCCAACACTAGCTCCCTCTCTGACGGGGAAGCCGGCAGAGCCGACTTGAAAAACCGGCGAGGAGGCAAGTCTTCGAATTCCAGCCTGTATCCTTGAGAAACAATCTCTAATGCCCAGGGATCCACCTGCGAGTGAACCCAGACTGAAAAACCGAAGACGAGCCCCCACTAGATCTGCCTCCCCCGGGAAGCCCCAGCGTCATGCGGTGGACTTTGCAGACGCAGGGGAGGACTTCTGCTCTTGGGAACTAGCTGTGTGCAGCTTCTTTCCCCTGCCTTTCCCTCTGGCAACAAAAGACGATCCCCGTACCTTTTTGTTTTTATTGGAACGAAAGGACTGCATTTGATAATGAGGTGCCTTTTTTGTATGCTGCGGGGGGACATAAGGTAAAAAATTCGACTTACCAGCCGTAGCAGTAGAGACAAGGTCCGAGAGGCAGTCTCCAAACAACTCCTCCCCTTTGTAAGGCAAGGACTCCATATGCCGCTTTGAATCGGCGTCTCCCGTCCACTGTCGGGTCCACAAGAGCCGCCTAGCAGAAATAGACATAGCATTTATTCTGGAGCTTAATAAACAAATGTCTCTCTGAGCATCTCTCATATACAAAGCAGCATCTCTGATATGCTCTATGGTCATTTGAATGGCATCCCTATCTAAGGTGTCAATCTCCGTAGATAAGGAATCTGCCCATGCCACAACCGCACTACAAACCCAGGCCGACGCCATAGCCGGTCTAACAATAGTACCTGAATGAGTGTAAATGTGCTTCATGGTAATTTCCTGCCTGCGATCAGCAGGATCCTTGAGGGAAGCTGTATCCTGAGAAGGCAGTGCCACCTTCTTGGACAAGCGTGTCAGCGCCTTATCTACTTTAAGCGAAGATTCCCATCGTATCCTATCCGTTTGTGGAAAAGGATACGCCATAAGAATCCTTTTGGGAACTTGTGGTCTCCTATCCGGAGATTCCTAAGCCTTTTCGCACAATTCGCTCAGTTCAAATGAGGACGGAAAGGTGACCTCAGGCTTTTTCCCTTTATACATGTGTACCCTCGTGTCAGGGACAGGGGGTTCCTCAGTAATATGCAAAACCTCTTTAATGGCAATAATCATGTACCGAATACCTTTTGCCACCCTCGGCTGTAATTTTGCATCTTCATAGTCAACACTAGAGTCAGTATCCGTGTCGGTATCTGTGTCATCGATCTGGGATATGGTGCGCTTCGGAGACCCCGAAGGGCCTGGCGCCACAGGGACAGGCATGGACTGGCTACCTGACTGATCCCTAGCTTCAGCCTTGTATAACCTTTTATGCAATAGATTGACATTTGCATTCAAGACATTCAGCATATCCACCCAATCCGGTGTCGATGTTGCAGACGGCGACCTGATATTCAAGCACTCCCCCTCCACATTAAGCGAGCCTTCCTCGTCAAACATGTCGACACACGCGTACCGACACACTTCACACACACAGGGAACCTCTTTTCTGAAGACAGTATCCCCTTCAAGGCCCTTTGGAGAGACAGAGAGAGAGTATGCCAGCACACACCCCAGCGCAATGACCCTGGAGACCAACACAAAATGTTTTTCCCCCAGCCGCGCTGTATAATATGTTATCCGCCAATTATGTGCCCCCCCCCCCCCCCCCCTCTCTTTTAAACACCCCTTCACCGTGTGTAAGCAGGGGAGAGTCCGGGGACCTTCCTCTCAGTGGTGCTGTGGAGAGAAAATGGAGCTGGTGAGTGCTGAGGGAGAAGCCCCGCCCCCTCGGCGGCGGGCTTCTGTCCCGCTCAAACTAACTAAAATATGGCGGGGGCTCTTTTATATACATGTACGGTGCCCACCTGTACATGTATATTGTCTTTTGCCATAATAGAGGTGTTATATTGCTGCCCAGGGCCCCCCCCCCCCCCCCCTGCGCCCTTACAGTGACCGGAGTATGTGAGGTGTACGGGAGCAACGCACAGCTGCAGTGCTGTGCGTTACCTCAGTGAAGCTGAAGGCTTCTGCCGCCTGACGTCTTCTGACTTCGGTTCTTCTGGCTCTGTGAGGAGAACGGCGGCGCGGCTCTGGGGGTGGACGCCCAGTAAGAACCTGTGTTCACTCCCTCTGGAGCTAATGGTGTCCAGTAGCCGAGGAAGCAGACCCTATCTTAGACAAGAAGGTCTGCCCCTCTCTCCTCAGTCCCTCGATGCAGGGAGCCTGTTGCCAGCTGTGCTCCCTGTAAAAAAGTAGAAAAAAATCCAAACAAAAATGCTTCTAGGCAGAGAACTCAGGAGAGCTCTCTGCAGTGCACCCATCCTGCTCTGGGCACAGTGTCAAACTGAGGTCTGGAGGAGGGGCATAGAGGGAGGAGCCAGTGCACACCCAGAGTCCAAAGCTTTCTTAAAGTGCCCTATCTCCTGCGTAGCCCGTCTATTCCCCATGGTCCTTACGGATTCCCAGCATCCTCAAGGACGTTAGAGAAATAAATATATATATATATATATATTATATATATATTATATATATATATATATATATATATAAAAAAAACACTACACAGTAAGAACTGGATGTATATCCCAGGGTAATTGTACTAGAAAAGCCTGACTAAATGCACTCTTTCTTAACTAGCACTGCCTAAAAAGGCAGGTAGACTACTTAAGTGTCATGTAAAGTCACAGCACTGACAACCAGGCGGCTTTACATAGGAGGATTTGCCCAAGCAGTCCCAGGAACAGTGAAGTTGAGAGATAATGGCGCCCAGACACTGACAGGGAGTGAGGGAGAGACAGATATGCAGCTGCAGGGCGGGAACATTTGCGGGAAATGGCTTCAGGTCTAAGCCTTATCCTCCTGCTGGCAAAACCACTGGGTACTGTGGGCTCTTATTAAACTGGTTTAGAGAGAAAACCTGACCTGCGTCCATGCCCTGGTGATCTAATGGGATCGCCTGTACTGCCACAGTGTCCACAACCTGCGCGCACGTGGCCCGCCTCCCACTTACCGCGCCGGATTGCGATAAAGACCGGGTCCCGCAATCGGGACCCACTCACCACCTCCCGAAGTGCGGCCACGCGATCCCGGAGAGCCCCCGTCGTGTGTGCCTGACGTGAAGAAAACCGGAGCCTCCTGCTGTAGTTACCCGGCAACCAGGGCTCGGCGGCGTACAGCGTTGCTGGGGAGAGCTGGAGCTGCAGCAGTGAATGTCTTCTGACATTTACCACCGCTACTGCCCTTGAAGTCTTCACTTTTTCTTCATAAAAAAGCTCTTCTTAGGGCCGCCTGGAGCAGCCCCTCTGTTAAGTTCCTGCTTACTGCAGCACCAACTACAAAACTGAGCTCCTGTGCAGGGAGGCGGGGTTATAGAGGAGGCGGCACTGTGCATTCTGGGAACAATCAAAGCTTTGAGCCTGTTGGTGCCTCGGATCAAGATCCTACTCTACACCCCATTGTCCATCCTTGTGGAGCCCAGTGTACCCCGCAACAGAAAAGTAGATAGAAATGTAGTGCTCCTCACTGTAGCGCTTAGTGAACACAGACGCAGCGGCCTATGCTGCGACTGAGACCCCTCGTGGTAGCGTCTGAGACGGAAGTGAGGCAACAGTTCATGGCGGGAGACTTGCGGAAACTGGTCATGAACTGGGGGGGGCGCGACCAGGAGAGCGTCAAACTCCCCACTGCTGACATCAACCCTAGGGATCGCAGCCTCATACTATTCCTGGTGACTTATGATCCCTAAGACCTAGCGCTGGAGCACCCGTGGTGGTGGCGCGCCAGCTACTGTTTGGTAGTCTCCTTCCAATACAATGCGGCTGTGTCCGTATTCCCCAACTACGGGGAACCGATGCCTTACCTTCTCCCCGTACTCCGGCCACAGCCTGGTAACGTCTGCTGGACCTGCTAGTATATCGGACACAGACGCCCGCCGAGACAGCACTGTACACATGGGTAAGAGTTGTTGCGACCCTGTGGAGAGTTGTTGGAGCGACTCTTTCCAATATGCGTATAAGACGCTGTTAAGATAGATTACTCAAAAACATAGTAAGACTATAAAAATAAAATAAGAAAGCTTAGGGCTGCCATAGAACAGCAGCCCTCTGACCATGGTCTGGCTTCTGCCGCACCAAACAAAAAACTGATTTGCTTGAGCCAGTGGGCGGGGATATATGGACGGGCCCGTTGCATCCTGGGAGGACTGAAAGCTTGTGATCGTTTGGTGCCAATCCGCTGTTGCTCCATCATATCCCACTGTTATCCTGTGGATAACCTGTGCACCTTGCCGGAGAAATATCTATCTATCTATCTATCTATCTATCTATCTATCTATATCTAATTACGAAGGACACACACATTGCACCTCACCTTCTTAAGTGTGGCCACTAGATCGGTATTCTTCTGTAGAATGTGAGAAGTCACCTGAAGACTGCCAAGCTTCTCCAGGGCATCTAAACATCTGTGTACATCCTATACAGTAACAACAACAACAACAGATAATGGTGGAGGTTTAGTTATCTATAATATTTGCAAGAACTGGGTAAAAATAGGATTTTATATACGTATCAGTAAATCCTTTTCTCGTAGTCCGTAGAGGATGCTGGGTTCCATTTAGTACCATGGGGTATAGACGGGTCCACTAGGAACCACTGGCACTTCAAGTGTTTAATAGTGTGGGCTGGCCCCTCCTTCTATGCCCCTCCTATCAGACTCAGTCTAGAAACCGTGCCCGAGGTGACGGACATACTTCGAGAGAAGGAAATACACAGATAGTGGTGAGATTCACACCAGCTCACACATAACAAAAGTAAAGCCAAGCTAACCAACTGAAAACTATTCAGCAACGACTGAACCAACAATACTTAAAGTAACAATGCAGGAATACGAAGCACTGGGCAGGCGCCCAGCATCCTCTATGGACTACGAGAAAAGGATTTACCGGTAGGTATATAAAATCCTATTTTCTCTTACGTCCTAGAGGATGCTGGGGTTCCATTTAGTACCATGGGGATGTAGCAAAGCTCCCAGTATGGGGGAGAGAGTGCGGAGGATCCTGCAGAACAGATTGACCAAACTTTAGGTCCTCAGAGGCCAAAGTATCAAACTTTTAAAACTTAGCAAACGTGTTCGACCCTGACCAAGTAGCTGCTCGGCAAAGCTGAATAGCCGAGACACCCCGGGCAGTCGCCCAGGAAGAACCCACTTTACGGGTAGAGTGGGCCTGAACAGATTGTGGAATTGGCGAGTCGGCCGTAGAATAAGCATGCTAGATAGTAAGGATGATTCAGCGAGAAATCGTCTGCTTAGAAGCAGGACACCCAACATTGTTGGGATCATAAAGGACAAATAGTGTGTCCGACTTCCTGTGACGAGCAGTTCTCTTCACATATATTTTCAAAGCCCGCAAAACATCCAAGGACTTTGAGGTAATCGAGGTGTCAGTAGCGACTGGCACCACAATAGGTTGGTTGATATGAAAAGCCAACACAACCGTTGGAAGAAATTGCTGACAAGTTCTGAGTTTAGCTCTATCCTCGTGGAATATCAAGTAGGGGCTCTTGTGCGACAATGCCCCCAATTCTGACACACGTCGCGCAAATGCCAATGCCAACAGTGTGACCGCCTTCCAAGTAATACATTTTATGTCTACCTTCTGTAAAGGTTCGAACCAATCCGATTGCAGGAACTGCAGCACCACATTAAGAGTCCAACGTGCCGTAGGAGGAACAAAAGGTCGTTGGATGTGCATCCTTTCAAGAATGTCTAAACCTCAGTAAGAGCAGCTAATAGTTTCTGGAGGAAAATGGACAATGCCGAAATCTGGACCTTTATGGAGCTCAAGCGTAGGCCCACATCCACACCTGCCTGTCGAAAAAGAAGAAAATGGCCTAGTTGAAACTCCACTGTTGGAAACTTCTTGGATTCACACCAAGAGACATACTGTTTCCAAAGCTGATGGTAATGCTTAGACTTTACTCCCTTCCTTGCTTGGATCAGAGTAGGAATGACCTTGTTCGGAATGCCCTTCCGAGCTAAGATCTGGCGTTCAACCTCCATGCTGTCAAACGTAGCCGTGGTAAGTCTTGATAGGCGAACGGCCCCTGTTGTAGAAGGTCCTCGCGAAGAGGAAGAGGCCTCGGATCCTCTAGCATTAATTCCAGAAGATCCGCGTACCAAGCCCTTCTTGGCCAGTCCGGAGCAATGAGGATCGCCGGAACGCTTGTTCTTTTTATTAGCTTGAGAATCCTTGGGATGAGTGGAAGTGTAGAAAACACACACACACTGACTGTAACACACACGGAGTTACCAGGGTGTCCACCACCACTGCTTGTGGGTCTCATGACCTGGAACAGTACCTCCGAAGTTTCTTATTGAGGCGAGAGGCCATCATGTCTATCTGAGGTATGCCCCATGGGCTTGTTACCTCTGTGAATACCTCTGGGTGGAGGCCCCATTTTCCTGGATGGAGATCATGTCTGCTGAGGAAGTCCGCTTCCCAGTTGTCCACTCCCGGAATGAAGATCGCTGACAGCGCCACCACGTGCCTTTCTGCCCAGAGAAGGATTCTTTTTACCTCTGACATTGCAGCTCTGCTCTTCGTTCCGCCCTGCCTGTTTATGTAGGACACCGCTGTGACGTTGTCCGGTTGAACCTGAATGGCTCGAACTTGCAGAAGATGCGCCGCTTGTAGAAGGCCGTTGTATATGGCCCTTAGTTCGAAAATGTTTACTGGAAGGAGAGATTCCTGACTTGACCACCTTCCTTGGAAGTTTTCCCCCTGGGTGACTGCTCCCCAGCCTCTGAGACTTGCATCCGTGGTTAGAAGAATCCAATTCTGAATCCCGAACCTGCGGCCCTCGAGTAGGTGAGAACTGTGGAGCCACCAGAGGAGTGAAATTTTGGCATTCGGTGACAGGCGTATCCGCTGGTGCATATGAAGATGCGGTCCCGACCACTTGTCCAGGAGATCCAGCTGGAAGAACCATGCATGGAATCTTCCGTACTGTAGAGCCTCGTAGGAGGCTACCATCTTTCCCAGAAGGCGAATGCACTGATGAACAGATACCCGGGCTGGCCTCAGTACATCCCGGACCATTGATTGGATCACCAATGCTTTCTCCACTGGTACAAACACCCGTTGCACTTCCGTGACGAGTATCACCCCCAGGAAGGGCAGTCTCCTTGTCGGCTCCAAATGTGACTTTGGACGGTTCAGGATCATCCCATGATCCTGGAGTAGTTGAGTTGAGAGAGCAATACTCTGCAACAGCCTCTCCCTGGAAGATGCCTTTATCAGTAGATCGTCCAGATATGGAATTATGTTCACTCCTTGCTTGCGGAGGAGGAGCATCAACTCTGCCACGACCTTGGTGAACATCCTTGGTGCTGTGGAGAAGCCAAATGGCAAAGTCTGGAACTGATAATGACGGTCCTGTAGTGCAAACTGTAGGTAAGCCTGATGAGGCGGCCAGATCGGAATGTGAAGGTATACATCCCTGATATCCAGGGATACTAGGAATTCCCCCTCCTCCAGACCCGAGATCACCACTCTCAGAGACTCCATCTTGAATTTTAATTCCCTCAAGTAGGGGTTCAATGACTTTAGGTTCAATATAGGCCTTACAGAACCGTCCGGTTTCGGTACCACAAACAGGTTTGAGTAATAACTCTTGTGAGTTAGGTGAGGTGGAACTGGAACAATGACATTTGTTTGTACCAATTTTTGAATGGCTTCCTGTAGGATAGCACTTTCTGTCAGCGAGGCTGGTAAGCCTGTTTTGAAGAATCTGTGAGGCAGGAGTTCCTGAAACTCCAGTCTGTACCCCTGGGCAACAATATCTTTGACCCAGGGGTCTAGGCATGATGACGCCCAGACGTGACTGAAGTCTTTTAGTCTCGCCCCCACCTGCCCGATTCCCAGACTGGGAGTGGGAGGTCCACCGTCATGCTGAAGATTTTGAGGAAACAGAACCTGGTTTCTGTTCCTGGGAACCTGTTGGTGCAGGTTTTCTGGATTTTCCCCGACCTCCTCTAAAGAAGGTGGGGGGGCCTTTGGATTTTTTTAAATTTTGCGGTCCGAAAGGACTGCAGTGTAGGCGTAGGATAAGATTTCCTAGCCAGTGCTGCCATGGAGGGAAGGAAGGTCGACTTACCCGCAGTCGCCGTGGATATCCACGGCATCCAAAGCGTCCCCGAACAGGGCCTGAATTCTCTTGGATTCTGCATCCGCAGTCCATTGGCGCAGCCAGAGTACTCTGCGTGCAGAGACTGCCATGGATGTAAGCCCTTGCATTAAGCAGGCCAATGTCCTTCACGGCCTCCACCATGAAACCCGCAGAATCCTGTATGGGGCGTAAAAACAAGTCAATGTCACTCCTATCCATAGTATCTAATTCCTTCAGTAATGTGCCTGACCACTTTACTATGGCTCTAGAAATCCACGTAGATGCAATAGTGGGCCTTAGAGCCTCTCCTGTAGCAATGTATAGTGATTCGAGCGTAGTCTCAATCTTGCAGTCAGCCGGCTCCTTTAAGTCGATTGAACCAGGGACAGGTAAAACCACCTTTTTTGACAATCTAGATACAGAAGCGTTCACTATAGGTGGGTTTTCCCACTTATTGCTTTCCCTTTCCCTGAAGAGGACAGAAAGGAGAATTATTTTAGGGATCTGGAATTTTTTCTCTGGGTTTTCCCAGGATTTTTCAAACAAGGAGTTAACTCCTTAGAAGCAGGGAAGGTGAGCAAGGATTTCTTATTTATGATAAAATAAGATTTTACTCACCGGTAAATCTATTTCTCGTAGTCCGTAGTGGATGCTGGGGACTCCGTAAGGACCATGGGGAATAGACGGGCTCCGTAGGAGACTGGGCACTCTAAGAAAGAATTAGTACTACTGGTGTGCACTGGCTCCTCCCTCTATGCCCCTCCTCCAGACCTCAGTTAAGGAAACTGTGCCCGGAAGAGCTGACATTACAAGGAAAGGATTTTGGAATCCAGGGTAAGACTCATACCAGCCACACCAATTAGACCATCTAACTTGTGATAACATACCCAGTTAACAGTATGAACAACAACAGAGCATCAAACAATGGATGCCAACATAACATAACCCTTTATTAAGCAATAACTATATACACGTATTGCAGAAAAAGTCCGCACTTGGGACGGGCGCCCAGCATCCACTACGGACTACGAGAAATAGATTTACCGGTGAGTAAAATCTTATTTTCTCTAACGTCCTAGTGGATGCTGGGGACTCCGTAAGGACCATGGGGATTATACCAAAGCTCCCAAACGGGCGGGAGAGTGCAGATGACTCTGCAGCACCGAATAGGCAAACACAAGGTCCTCCTCAGCCAGGGTATCAAACTTGTAGAATTTTGCAAAAGTGTTTGAACCCGACCAAGTAGCTGCTCGGCAAAGCTGTAATGCCGAGACCCCTCAGGCAGCCGCCCAAGAAGAGCCCACTTTCCTTGTGGAATGGGCTTTTACTGATTTTGGATGCATCAATCCAGCCGCAGAATGAGTCTGCTGAATCGTGTTACAGATCCAGCGAGCAATAGTTTGCTTTGAAGCAGGAGCACCCAGCTTGTTGGATGCATACAGGATAAACAGCGAGTCAGTTTTCCTGACTCCAGCCGTTCTGGCTACATAAATCTTCAAAGCCCTGACTATATCAAGTAACTTGGAATCCTCCAAGTCACGAGTAGCCGCAGGCACCACAATAGGTTGGTTCAAATGAAAAGATGACACCACCTTCGGCAGAAATTGCGGACGAGTCCGTAATTCTGCCCTGTCCATATGGAAAACCAGATAGGGGCTTTTACAGGACAAAGCCGCCAATTCTGACACATGCCTAGCCAAAGCTAAGGCCAAAAGCATAACCACTTTCCACGTGAGATACTTTAGCTCCACGGTCTTAAGTGGCTCAAACCATTGAGATTTCAGGAAACTCAATACCACGTTAAGATCCCAAGGTGCCACTGGTGGCAGAAAAGGGGGCTGAATATGCAGCACTCCCTTAACAAACGTCTGAACCTCAGGAAGTGAAGCCAGTTCCTTTTGAAAGAAAATGGATAGGGCCGAAATCTGGACCTTTATGGACCCTAATTTTAAGCCCATAGTCACTCCTGACTGTAGGAAGTGCAGGAACCGGCCCAGCTGGAATTCCTCTGTAGGGGCCTTCCTGGCCTCAAACCAAGCAACATATTTTCGCCATATACGGTGATAATGTTTTGCTGTCACGTCCTTCCTAGCCTTTATTAGCGTAGGAATAACTTCATCCGGAATGCCTTTTTCCGCTAGGATCCGGCGTTCAACCATGCCGTCAAATGCAGCCGCGGTAAGTCTTGGAACAGACAGGGCCCCTGTTACAACATATCCTGTCTGAGAGGCAGAGGCCATGGGTCCTCTGTGAGCATTTCTTGCAGTTCCGGGTACCAAGTCCTTCTTGGCCAATCCGGAACAATGAGTATTGTTCTCACTCCTCTTTTTCTTACGATTCTCAGCACCTTGGGTATGAGAGGAAGAGGAGGAAACACATAGACAGACTGGAACACCCACGGTGTTACTAGTGCGTCCACAGCTATCGCCTGAGGGTCTCTTGACCTGGCGCAATACCTTTGTAGCTTTTTGTTGAGGCGGGATGCCATCATCATGTCCACCTGTGGCAGTTCCCATCGATTTGTAATCTGTGTGAAAACTTCTTGATGAACTCCCCACTCTCCCGGGTGGAGGTCGTGCCTGCTGAGGAAGTCTGCTTCCCAGTTGTCCACTCCCGGAATGAACACTGCTGACAGTGCTTGCACGTGATTCTCCGCCCAATGAAGAATTCTGGTGGCTTCCGCCATCGCCACCCTGCTTCTTGTGCCGCCCTGGCGGTTTACATGAGCCACTGCGGTGATGTTGTCTGACTGAATCAGCACCGGTTGGTTGCGAAGCAGAGGCTTCGCTTGACTCAGGGCGTTGTATATGGCCCTTAGTTCCAGGATATTGATGTGCAGACAAGCCTCCTGACTTGACCACAGCCCTTGGAAGTTTCTTCCCTGAGTGACTGCCCCCCATCCTCGGAGGCTTGCATCCGTGGTCACCAGGACCCAGTCCTGTATGCCGAACCTGCGGCCCTCGAGAAGGTGAGCACTCTGCAGCCACCACAGAAGAGACACCCTGGCCCTGGGGGATAGGGTGATCAGCCGATGCATCTGAAGATGCGATCCGGACCACTTGTCCAACAGATCCCACTGAAAGGTCCTCGCATGGAACCTGCCGAAGGGAATGGCTTCGTATGACGCCACCATCTTTCCCAGGACTCGCGTGCAGTGATGCACCGACACCTGTTTTGGTTTTAAGAGGTCTCTGACCAGAGTCACGAGCTCCTGAGCCTTCTCCGCCGGGAGAAACACCTTCTTCTGGTCCGTGTCCAGAATCCTGCCCAGGAAGGGCAGACGCGTCGTAGGAATCAGCTGCGACTTTGGAATATTCAGAATCCAGCCGTGCTATTGCAACACTTCCTGAGAGTGTGCTACGCTGATCAGCAACTGCTCTCTGGACCTCGCCTTTATGAGGAGATCGTCCAAGTATGGGATAATTGTGACTCCTTGCTTTCGAAGGAGCACCATCATTTCCGCCATTACCTTGGTAAATATTCTCATTGCCGTGGACAGACCAAACGGCAACGTCTGGAATTGGTAATGACAGTCCTGTACCACAAATCTGAGGTACTCCTGATGAGGTGGATAAATGGGGCCATGCAGGTAAGCATCCTTTATGTCCAGAGACACCATAAAATCCCCCTCTTCCAGGCTTGCAATGACCGCTCTGAGCGATTCCATCTTGAACTTGAACCTTTTCAGGTAAATGTTCAGGGACTTTAAATTCAATATGGGTCTGACCGAACCGTCCGGTTTCGGTACCACAAACATTGTAGAATAGTAACCCCATCCCTGTTGAAGGAGGGGAACCTTTACCACCACCTGCTGGAGATATAATTTGTGAATTGGCGCTAACACTACCTCCCTTTCTATGGGGGAAGCTGGCAGGGCCGATTTGAGGTAACGGTGAGGGGGCATCACTTCGAATTCCAGCTTGTATCCCTGAGACACAATCTGTATAGCCCAGGGATCCACCTGTGAGCGAACCCACTGGTGGCTGAAATTTCGGAGACGCGCCCCCACCGCTCCCGGCTCCACCTGTGGAGCCCCAGCATCATGCGGTGGATTTAGTGGAAGCCGGGGAGGACTTCTGTTCCTGGGAACTAGCTGTATTGTGCAGCTTCTTTCCTCTACCCCTGCCTCTGGCAAGAAAGGATGCACCTCTGACTTTCTTGCCTTTTTGTGATCGAAAGGACTGCATTTGGTAATACGGTGCTTTCTTAGGCTGTGAGGGAATATATGGCAAAAAATTTGACTTCCCAGCCGTAGCTGTGGAAACTAGGTCCGAGAGACCGTCCCCAAACATAAGGTAAAACCTCCATGTGCTTTTTAGAGTCGGCATCACCTGTCCATTAAAAAAAAGAAGGATTGTTGATCCTGCACCGACCTAGATTCGAGACTACATGGTAATATATGAAGACCAGAAATGGACAATAATACTAGATATTAGCAATAACTATGCGTCCGTGTGGCGGTGCGCCCAGAGTCAAAAAAACGGGGGGGATATACGTACAAAAAGAGAAAAGTATGACTCTTGTTTGGGCGCACTCTTGTAAAAAACTAGATGTTAATCAACAGGTGATATGTCTGAGAATTAATGAAGTCTTTATTGTCTACTCTCTAAAATGCAAGGGGACTAAACGCAACAGATTAAACAAAACACATCCATAGATATGTCAACTGGAGAAATAGGTCTCCCAAAATAAAGGAATGTCCAGATCTTAATTATACCTGGATAAGTGCATATTGGAAGGTAGCCACATATTAAGCTGCTTCCATCTGCCCAAGATCTGTGCAAACTGTGTTTGAATTGATGTGGCCCTAAATTGGGTTAACCCAATTTAGGGCCACATCAATTCAAACACAGTTTGCACTTCATTAATTCTCAGACATATCACCTGTTGATTAACATCTAGTTTTTTACAAGAGTGCGCCCAAACAAGAGTCATACTTTTCTCTTTTTGTACGTATATCACCTGTCCATTGCCGAGTCCACAGGACCCTTCTGGCAGAAATCGACATTGCATTTATTCTAGAGCCCAGTAGGCAAGTGTCCCTCTGGGCATTCCTCATATATAGGACAGCGTCTTTTATATGCCCCAGGGTCAGTAAAATAGTATCCTTGTCCAAGGTATCCAGTTCCTCAGACAGAGTATCTGTCCATGCTGCTACAGCACTACACATCCAGGCCGACGCAATTGCCGGCCTCAGTAGAGTACCTGAATGTGTATAAACAGACTTCAGGATACTTTTCTGCTTCCTATCCGCAGGATCCTTTAGGGAGGCCATATCCTGTGACGGCAGGGCCACCTTCTTAGATAAGCGTGTCAAAGCTTTGTCTACCCTAGGGGAGGATTCCCAGCGCATCCTGTCCGTTGGCGGGAAAGGATACGCCATAAATAACCTTTTGGAAATCAGCACTTTCCTATCGGGGGAATCCCACGCTTTTTCACATAACTCATTTAACTCATGTGAAGGGGGAAAAGTCACCGCTTGCTTTTTCTCCCCATACATATAAACCCTCTTGTCTGGGACAGGATTTTCCTCTGATATGTGCAATACATCCTTCATTGCCATAATCATGTAGCGGATGGCTTTAGCCATTTTAGGCTGCAATTTTGCATCATCGCCATCGACACTGGAGTCAGAATCCGTGTCGATATCTGTGTCAACAATTTGGGATAGTGGGCGCTTCTGAGACCCTGACGGCCTCTGCGCTGTAGGATCAGGCATGGGTTGAGACCCCGACTGTCCCAAGGCTTCAGCTTTATCCAACCTTTTATGCAAGGAGTTTACATTATCATTTAACACCTTCCACATATCCATCCAATCAGGTGTCGGCGCCGTAGGCGGAGACACCTCATTCATCTGCACCTGCTCTGCCTTCACATAGCCTTCCTCGTCAAACATGCCGACACAATCGTACCGACACACCACACACACACAGGGGATGCTCTATTTGAGGACAGGACCCCCACAAGGCCTTTTGGAGAGACAGAGAGAGAGTATGCCAGCACACACCCCAGCGCTATATGACCCAGGAATTACACAGTAACTTAGTGTTTACCTAGTAGCTGCTGTATTTGTGATTATTGCGCTAAATTTATGTGCCCCCCCTCTCTTTTTACCCTCTTTCTACCGTGAGTCTGCAGGGAAGAGCCTGGGGAGCTTCCTCTCAGCGGAGCTGTGGAGAGAAAATGGCGCTGGTGAGTGCTGAGGAAGAAGCCCCGCCCCCTCAGCGGCAGGCTTCTGTCCCGCGATTTTGTGTAAAAATAATTGCGGGGGCTCATGCATATATACAGTGCCCAGTTGTATATATGTTCTATTTTGCCAGGAGGTACTCAATTGCTGCCCAGGGCGCCCCCCCCTGCGCCCTGCACCCTACAGTGACCGGAGTGTGTGGTTAGTGTGGGAGCAATAGCGCACAGCTGCAGTGCTGTGCGCTACCTCATATGAAGACAGGAGTCTTCTGCCGCCGATTTTGACGTCTTCTTGCTTCACCCGCCGGCTTCTGTCTTCTGGCTCTGCGAGGGGGACGGCGGCGTGGCTCCGGGAACGGATGACCAAGGTTAAGTTCCTGTGTTCGATCCCTCTGGAGCTAATGGTGTCCAGTAGCCTAAGAAGCGCAACCTAGCCGCAGTTAGTAGGTTTGCTTCTCTCCCCTCAGTCCCACGTAGCAGAGAGTCTGTTGCCAGCAGAAGCTCTCTGAAAATAATAAACCTAACTAAAATACTTTCTTATTAGCAAGCTCAGGAGAGCTCACTAAAATGCACCCAGCTCCGTCCGGGCACAGATTCTAACTGAGGTCTGGAGGAGGGGCATAGAGGGAGGAGCCAGTGCACACCAGTAGTACTAATTCTTTCTTAGAGTGCCCAGTCTCCTGCGGAGCCCGTCTATTCCCCATGGTCCTTACGGAGTCCCCAGCATCCACTAGGACGTTAGAGAAAATAAGTTTCCTCTTCCTGCTCAGGTACCTTCTCATTAATATGCAAAACATCCCTAATGGCTTCAATCATTAGTTGCACCTCTTTAGCAAGAAATGCATCTTCCCCCTGCATATCCCCATCACCGTCCTCTGCATCAGAGTCGGTATCAGTGTCCGCTTGCATTATCTGGGCATGTGTACGTATTTGGGGTTTTTGATGAAGTAGTGGGGCCTGAATACATCATACCCTCCACAGATTTTCTCAAAAACTGCGTCTCTTTCTAAGTATGTGACGTCCTTGTCGAAATCTGGGATATCATTCCCCTTAAAGAATCCACCCATGCGGGTTCGGTTTCAGAAGGCTGAGAAACTATATTGCAGTCCTGAGTACATGGAATAGACTCCCTAGGAGAAGATAAACACTCTGCAGCACAAGATACAGAGTCCTTAGTCATGGTAATGTGGATATATACACTCACACACAGAAAAATGTCAGACACAGTTTCCCCTAGAGTACCTTCAGAGAGTCACAGAATGTAAGGAGCCAGCCACACTGCGCCCTTGTAGGCTGTTATTATGCTAAAAGCCCGGTGCTAACTAACTAACCTTTATAGAGTAGCTAGTACTGTTATCACACTCCCCCCCCGCCCCGCCCCCCCCCCCCCCCCGCCCCCCCTGTCTAAAACACCCCGGTACCGCAGAGGTATTGCTGGAGTTATGTGGAGGGCAGCGCTCCCTGTCAGCGTCCTGTCCGATGAGCGGCAGGGAGAAAATGGCGCAGGTGAGTGCTGGATCTGCTCTGAGAGGAAGCCACGCCCCCTGTAATGGCGCGCGGCTTCCTGCACTTATTCTTTATACTGGCCTGAGGTGTGATGTGTTAACAGCGGGATTAGCCCCTGTTAACTATGTGACCAGTGTAGGGTTAATGCGATGGCTCAGGACGCCCCTCAAGCGCCTACATATGTTGCTGAGCCTTCCAGGAGCGCAGCCTGTCAGAGCTGCGCTCCAACCCTTGTGCCGCCACACCCGCCGGCAACCCGCTAACCGGGACGCCGGCGCTGTAATCACCACTCTTCTACTTCTGGCTCTGTTAGGGGGACAGTGTCCTGTCAGCAGAGTAGAGAACCATTGACTCTCCATTAAGTTGGTTCCTACTGCCCCCCCTAAGTCCCACGAAGCAAGGAGGCTGTTGCCAGCAGCCTTTTTGTAAAATACAAACTCTAGAAAACAATAAAACTAAGAAAACTCCTAGGAGCTCCCCTAGCTGTAACCGGCTCCTCTGGGCACAATTTCTAAACTGAGTCTGATAGGAGGGGCATAGAGGGAGGGGCCAGCCCACACTATTAAACTCTTAAAGTGCCAGTGGTTCCCAGTGAACCCCAGCATCCTCTAGAACGTAAGAGAAATAATGTTGTATGATTAGTGGGTATTAGTAGTGTGATCCCCACATATGAGAAATGCAGTAGACTACACAAAACAGTGACATTTTAAGGGATTAGAATGTAAAAATAATGTAATGGTATGGGAGATTATCAAGGGTACAAACAACTCACAGGACTGTCCACTTTCAATGCGAACTTGATCTCGCTGTGCAGCTTCTGAAGTTTCTCCTCCACAGTGGGCTCTGCAAAGTGCATTAGATCACAGGGTTATTCAGGTTTGTAAGCATACCAAAAAGTGCACTGCAGGTGGGGCAGATGTCACATGTGCAGAGAGATTTAGATTTTAGAGATTTAGATTTGGGAGGGTTATTTTGTTTCTGTGCAGGGTAAATACTGGCTGCTTTATTTTTACACTGCAATTTAGATTTCAGTTTGAACACATCTTTTTACACATACTACATCTGCCCCACCTGCAGTGCAACCTGGTTTTGCCCAACTGCTGACTTTTTTGGTTTGCTAATAAACCTGAATAAGGCCCTCAGTGCTGTGCATTGTTTTTGATACCCTCCCACAGTAACAAAAATGCTCTCCATTCCAACTCACCCTTCTTCTCCACTTTTCGGTCACTTATTATATCAGGCTTTTTCTTTGCTTTTTCAGCTTTTGGTGGTCTAAATAAAAAAAGCAGCCATTCATCAGAGAATTATGATAGATTTTCACTTTAGTAGACAAAGTGGAATACACGTGTCCTCATAATACTTGCATCTATATGCCATGTGATTCAAGATGCCTGGCGCGAGTGAGCCGCAAGGTCCCACACGACTCTGCTAGTGCCAAGCATCTTTCTCCCCGAAAATGCATCTTAGTCGCAATGCGATGAGACTAGTAATTGTATAGCTGTGTAAATTAGTATGCATGCGTAGCACAACAGTACATGGCTTGGTAAAATGCTGCAACCGCTGCATCGTAGCACTTCATATACAGATATACAAGTACCGCATATCAAATTAACCTGCAGAGTCTCCTGGTGTGTCCTAACTGCATCACACTGCGACTAAGACACATTTTCAGATAAAAAGTAGCCCGGCAGTAGCAGAGCGTCATGGTACCTGGCACATCTAGAAAGGCTGTTTGGCGCGACTGCAGCAACAAATGTTGAAGGACACATCTGTACATACGTTTTCCCTTTAAAATGTTCCTCTAACCTTCCTCTTGGCCGGTCTCCCCGTTTCTCTTTCTGATTTGTCTTTCTAACAGTTTCTGCAGCTCGTGGCTTTTTTACTGTCTTCTTTACCTTCAAAAACAACACAGTTAATTTAAAAAAAAAAAAAAAAAAAAAAGAGAAGCCATACCAACATTATCAGTGATTCCCGTGAGCACATTTACAATGTGAGGCTTGGTAGCAAATTCAGACTATTAAAGAAATAATTTCAAATTATCACCTTCTTATCACTATCAGAATCGGACACCATCATTCGTGCCTCTTTTTTAGTATTTGCTGATGTTTTCTTAATTTTCTCTTCTTTTTCAGAATCAGAAGATGAACGAGGCCTCTTTCCCGGTTTTGAAAGTTCTCGACTTTCACTCTTTATGCTGTCACTATCACTGTCTGCTTGTTCTGCTTTTAGCGCTTTTTCCCTCCTTGCTTTCTCCTCTTCTTCTTTTTCTTCCTCTCTTAGACGACGCAATTGCTCCTCTTGCTCCTTTTGGCGACGCTCTTCCAGTGCCCGGCGTCTTTCTTCATCCTGCTTCTTCCAGTTACTGATCCTGTCTGGGGAGCTATCGCTAAAACAGAGATTAAAAATGGTTATTTGTCCATCAAATAGATCAAAGAAGAATGTCCCATGGACCAATGAATCAAAGTACACACATCCATATATGTGGTAACCTACATAGAAGTTCCAAATGAGCATTAATCAAATGACTGAAGAACCATCAATAAAAAACTAAATACATAAAAAGGGAAGAAAAAAAAGAAAACATAAAACGCAGGAGTGTAACTATCAGTCACACAAGTAATTTAAGGGTTCCTCTATTTAAAAAAATAATAATAAAAAAAATAAAATAGGATTTTAATACCCACCGGTAAATCCTTTTCTCCTAGTCCGTAGAGGATGCTGGGGTCCACTTCAGTACCATTGGGTATAGACGGTTCCGCAGGAGCCATGGGCACTTTAAGACTTTCAAAGGGTGTGAACTGGCTCCTCCTCCAGACCTCAGTTATAGGAACTGTGCCCAGGGAGACGGACATTTCGAGGAAAGGATTTACTTTTAAACTAATGGTGAGATTCATATCAGCTCACACCTCAACCATGCCGCACAACATGGCATTCAACATAACACACACCAACAGGCATGAACCATTTGCAGCAACATGCTGAAAACAAATGAAACCCAACTTGTGTAACTATAATGAACAAAACTGCAGGTAAAGTACGCACTAGGTCGGGTGCCCAGCATCCTCTATGGACTAGGAGAAAAGGATTTACCGGTGGGTATCAAAATCCTACTTTCTCATACGTCCTAGAGGATGCTGGGGTCCACTTCAGTACCATGGGGTTATACCAAAGCTCCAGTACGGGCGGGAGAGTGCGGATGACCCTGCAGCACCGATTGACCAAACTTGAGGTCCTCATCGGCCAAAGTGTCAAACTTATAAAATTTTGCAAATGTATTTGACCCTGACCAAGTAGCTGCTCGGCAAAGTTGTAAAGCCGAGACCCCCCAGGCAGCCGCCCAGGATGAGCCCACTTTCCTAGTAGAATGGGCCTTCACCCACTTCGGTATCGGAAATCCTGCCGTAGAATGAGCGTGCTGAATCGTACCTCTGATCCGGCGCGCAATAGTCTGCTTAGAAGCAGGACACCCAATCTTGTTGGGAGCATACAGGACAAAGAGAGCCTCTGTTTTCCGTATCAGAGCTGTTCTTGCGACATAAATCTTCAAAGCTCTAACCACATCTAGAGACTTTGACTCAGCGAAAGTGTCAGTAGCTACTGGCACCACAATAGGTTGGTTTATGTGGAAAGATGAAACCACCTTTGGAAGAAAATGTTGCCGAGTTCTCAACTCCGCCCTATCTTCATGGAAGATCAGGTAAGAACTCTTGTGAGACAAGGCCCCCAACTCAGACACCCCGCCTTGCTGATGCCAAGGCCAAAAGCATCACCACTTTCCAAGTGAGAAACTTCAATTCTATCTCCTGCAGAGGTTCAAACCAATCCG
The DNA here is from genome assembly GCF_028390025.1 of Pseudophryne corroboree. Taxonomy (NCBI): domain Eukaryota; kingdom Metazoa; phylum Chordata; class Amphibia; order Anura; family Myobatrachidae; genus Pseudophryne; species Pseudophryne corroboree. Next base: position 715,373,343 of record NC_086444.1, read on the forward strand.
ATTGAAGGAACTGCAACACCACATTTAGGTCCCATAGTGCCACTGGAGGCACAAATGGAGGTTGGATGTGCAGAACTCCTTTCACGAATGTCTTAACTTCTGGAAAGGAGGCCAATTGTTTTTGAAAGAAAACTGATAAGGCCGAAATCTGGACTTTGATTGACCCCAATCTAAGGCCCACATCCACACCAGCCTGCAGACAATGGAGAAAACGTTCCAATTCAAACTCTTCCGTAGGAGCCTTCTTGGATTCACACCAAGACACATTTTCTCCAAATACGGTGGTAATGTTTGGACGTTACTCCTTTCCTGGCCTGAATAAGAGTGGGAATGACTTCTTTTGGAATACCCTTTCGGGCTAGGATCCGGCGCTCAACAGCCATGCCATCAAACGTAGTCGCGGTAAGTCTTGATACACACATGGCCCCTGCTGTAGCAGGTTCTCTCGAGGAGGAAGAGGCAGAGGATCTTCTATGAGCAACTCCTGAAGATCTGGATACCAAGCTCTCCTTGGCAAGTCTGGGGCAATGAAGATTGCTCGAACTCTTGTTCTTCTTATTATTTTGAGAACTTTTGGAATCCATGGAAGTGGAGGGAACACATATACCGACCGAAACACCCACTAGGTCACCAGTGCATCCACTGCGATTGCTTGAGGGTCTCTCGACCTGGAACAATATCTCTGAAGCTTCTTGTTTAGACGAGATGCCATCATGTCTACTTGAGGAACTCCCCAAAGACTTGTCACCTCTGCGAAGACTTCTTGGTGGAGGCCCCACTCTCCTGGATGGAGATCGTGTCTGCTGAGGAAGTCCGCTTCCCAGTTGTCCACTCCCGGAATGAAAATTGCTGACAGAGCTCTTACATGTCTTTCTGCCCAGAGGAGAATCCTTGTCACCTCTGCCATTGCCGCTCTGCTTTTCATTCCGCCTTGCCTGTTTATGTATGCGATTGCCGTTACATTGTCCGACTGGATCTGCACGGGATGATCTTGAAGAAGATGTACCGCTTGTAGAAGGGCGTTGTAAATGGCTCTCAATTCCAGAACGTTTATGTGAAGGCAGGCTTCCTGACTTGACCATTTTCCTTGGAAGCTTTCCCCCCTGTGTGACAGCTCCCCAGCCTCAGAGACTTGCATCCGTGGTTACCAGGACCCAGTCCTGAATCCCGAACCTGCGTCCCTCTAGTAGGTGAGAACTGTGTAGCCACCACAGGAGCGAAATCCTGGCTTTGGAGGACAGGTTTATCTTCCGGTGCATGTGTAGGTGGGATCCGGACCACTTGTCCAACAGGTCCCACTGGAATACTCTGGCATGAAATCGGCCAAACTGTATAACCTCGTAGGCCCCTACCATTTTCCCCAACAACCAAATGCATTGATGGATCGACACTCTTGTTGGTTTCAATATTTGTTTGACCATATTCTGGATTTCCAGAGCCTTTTCCACCGGAAGAAATACTCTCTGTACTTCTGTGTCCAGAATCATCCCTAAAAAGGACAATCTCGTCGTTGGTTCCAACTGCGACTTTGGAAAATTTATGATCCAACAGTGTTGTTGGAGTATTGACAGGGAGAATGCTATGTTCCGCACCAACTGTTCCCTGGATCTCGCTTTTATCAGGAGATCGTCCAGATAAGGAATTATATTGACTTCTTTTTGATGAAGGAGGACCATCATCTCCGCCATCACCTTGGTGAACACCCTCGGTGCCGTGGAGAGACTGAATGGCAACGTCTGGAACTGGTAATGGCAATCCTGTACTGCGAATCTCAGATAAGCTTGGTGAGGAGGATAAATGGGAACATGCAAGTAAGCATCCTTTATGTCTACTGACACCATGAAGTCCCCCTCCTCCAGACTGGAAATCACTGCCCTCAGGGATTCCATCTTGAACTTGAACCTTTTCAGGTAGAGATTCAGATTTTTTAGGTTTAAAATCGGTCTGACAGAGCCGTCCGGCTTCGGAACTACGAAGAGGCTTGAATAAAAACATTCTCCTCTTTGTGACAAAGATACCAAGATAATGACCTGATCCTGACATAGTTGTTGAATTGCCGTTGTTACTGCATCTCTTTCTGGAAGAGAAGCTGGCAAGGTCGATTTGAAAAATCGGCATGGGGGGACGTCTTGAAACTCCAGTCTGTACCCTTGGGACACTATCTGTAAGACCCAAGGGTCCAGGCCAGATTGAATCCAAATTTGACTGAAGAGTTTCAGACGTGTTCCCACCCGAGCGTACTCCCGCAAGGGAGCCCCAGCGTCATGCTATAGATTTGGCAGAAGTAGGGGTTGACTTCTGCTCCTGGGATCCTGGAGACTCTGCGGATTTCTTTCCTTTTCCCCTTCCCCTACCTGCAAAGAAGGGGGAACCTTTGGCCTTTTTGTATTTGTTGGGCCAAAAGGACTGCATGTGAGCGTGATGTGTCTTTTTCGCCGGTGCAGGAGCATAAGGCAAGAATGTCGACTTACCTGCGGTAGCCGCCGAGATTAACACATCGAGCCCATCACCAAATAAGGACTTACCTTTATACGGGAGAGCCTCCATATTTCTTTTGGAATCTGCATCAGCATTCCACTGACGAATTCACAACGCCCTCCGAGCCGATACTGGAATGGTAGCGGCTGTTGAACCCAAGAGTCCAATATCCTTCATAGCTTCCAGCATGTATGCTGCAGCGTCTTTGATATTACTTAACGTTAGGAGTATCTCGTCTCTATCAATCGTGTCAATTTCTGATGACAACCATTTTTCAATAGCACGACTCACCCATGCACAAGCAATGGTGGGTCTGAGCAGCGTACCATTGGCCACATAAATAGATTTTAACGTGGTCTCCCTTTTGCGGTCTGCCGGCTCCTTTAGTGGCCCAGGTGCAGGGAGAATCACCTTTTTTGTTAACCTTGACAGTGCACTGTCTAACACCGGGGGTGACTCCCATCTTTTCCTGTCCTCTAAAGGAAAGGAATAAGCCATTTGAATCCTTTTGGGAATACAAAATGTATTTTCAGGATTCACCCAAACTTCCTCAAAAAGGGTATTGAGCTCGTGGGAAGGAGGGAAAGTTACCTTACATTTCTTTTCCTTATAGAAATAAGCCTTCTCCTGAGGTACAGTAGGGGCTTCCGTAACTTCTAAAACCTCCTTTATAGCAACAATCATATTTCTCTATCGTCCTAGTGGATGCTGGGGTTCCTGAAAGGACCATGGGGAATAGCGGCTCCGCAGGAGACAGGGCACAAAAGTAAAGCTTTCCGATCAGGTGGTGTGCACTGGCTCCTCCCCCTATGACCCTCCTCCAAGCCAGTTAGATTTTTGTGCCCGGCCGAGAAGGGTGCAATCTAGGTGGCTCTCCTAAAGAGCTGCTTAGAAAAGTTTAGCTTAGGTTTTTTATTTTACAGTGAGTCCTGCTGGCAACAGGATCACTGCAACGAGGGACTTAGGGGAGAAGAAGTGAACTCACCTGCGTGCAGGATGGATTGGCTTCTTGGCTACTGGACATCAGCTCCAGAGGGACGATCACAGGTACAGCCTGGATGGTCACCGGAGCCTTGCCGCCGGCCCCCTTGCAGATGCTGAAGTAAGAAGAGGTCCAGAATCGGCGGCAGAAGACTCCTCAGTCTTCTAAAGGTAGCGCACAGCACTGCAGCTGTGCGCCATTTTCCTCTCAGCACACTTCACACGGCAGTCACTGAGGGTGCAGGGCGCTGGGAGGGGGGCGCCCTGGGAGGCAAATGAATACCTATTTTGGCTAAAAATACCTCACATATAGCCTCCGGAGGCTATATGGAGATATTTAACCCCTGCCAGAATCCGTTAAGAGCGGGAGACGAGGCCGCCGAAAAAGGGGCGGGGCCTATCTCCTCAGCACACAGCGCCATTTTCCCTCACAGAAAGGCTGGAGGGAAGGCTCCCAGGCTCTCCCCTGCACTGCACTACAGAAACAGGGTTAAAACAGAGAGGGGGGGCACTAAATTGGCGTTAGAAATATATAAAAAAGATGCTATAAGGGAAAACACTTATATAAGGTTGTCCCTATATAATTATAGCGTTTTTGGTGTGTGCTGGTAAACTCTCCCTCTGTCTCTCCAAAGGGCTAGTGGGTCCTGTCCTCTATCAGAGCATTCCCTGTGTGTGTGCTGTGTGTCGGTACGTGTGTGTCGACATGTATGAGGACGATGTTGGTGAGGAGGCGGAGCAATTGCCTGTAATGGTGATGTCACTCTCTAGGGAGTCGACACCGGAACGGATGGCTTATTTAGGAAATTACGTGATAATGTCAACACGCTGCAAGGTCGGTTGACGACATGAGACGGCCGACAAACAATTAGTACCGGTCCAGACGTCTCAAAAACACCGTCAGGGGTTTTAAAACGCCCGTTTACTTTAGTCGGTCGACACAGACACAGACAGGGACACTGAATCCAGTGTCGACGGTGAATAAACAAACGTATTCCTTATTAGGGCCACACGTTAAAGGCAATGAAGGAGGTGTTACATATTTCTGATACTACAAGTACCACAAAAGAGGGTATTATGTGGGATGTGAAAAAACTACTGTAGTTTTTCCTGAATCAGATAAATTAAATAAAGTGTGTGATGATGCGTGGGTTCCCCCCGATAGAAAATTATGGGCGGTATACCCTTTCCCGCCAGAAGTTAGGGCGCGTTGGGAAACACCCCTTAGGGTGGATAAGGCGCTCACACGCTTATCAAAACAAGTGGCGGTACCGTCTATAGATAGGGCCGTCCTCAAGGACCAGCTGACAGGAGGCTGGAAAATATCATAAAAAGTATATACACACATACTGGTGTTATACTGCGACCAGCGATCGCCTCAGCCTGGATGTGCAGAGCTGGGGTGGCTTGGTCGGATTCCCTGACTAAAAATATTGATACCCTTGACAGGGACAGTATTTTATTGACTATAGAGCATTTAAAGGATGCATTTCTATATATGCGAGATGCACAGAGGGATATTTGCACTCTGGCATCAAGAGTAAATGCGATGTCCATATCTGCCAGGAGATGTTATGGACACGACAGTGGTCAGGTGATGCAGATTCCAAACGGCACAAAGGTGTATTGCCGTATAAAGGAAGAGGAGTTATTTGGGGTCGGTCCATCGGACCTGGTGGCCACGGCAACTGCTGGAAAATCCGCCGTTTTTACCCTAAGTCACATCTCTGCAGAAAAAGACACCGTCTTTTCAGCCTCAGTCCTTTTGTCCCTATAAGATCATATCTGCCCAGGGATAGAGGAAAGGGAAGAAGACTGCAGCAGGCAGCCCATTCCCAGGAACAGAAGCGTTCCACCGCTTCTGACAAGTTCTCAGCATGGCGCTGAGACCGTACAGGACCCCTGGATCCTACAAGTAGTATCCCAGGGGTACAGATTGGAATGTCGAGACGTTTCCCCTTCGCAGGCTCCTGAAGTCTGCTTTACCAGGGTCTCCCTCCGACAAGGAGGCAGTATGGGAAAAAATTCACAAGCTGTATTCCCAGCAGGTGATAATTAAATTACCCCTCCTACTACAAGAAAAGGGGTATTATTCCACACTATATTGTGGTACTGAAGCCAGAAGGCTAGGTGAGACTTATTCTAAAAATTTTTTTTGAACACTTACAAAGGTTCAAATCAAGATGGAGTCACTCAGAGCAGTGATAACGAACCAGGAAGAAGGGGACTATATAGTGTCCCGGGACATCAGGGATGCTTACCTCTATGTCCCAAATTTGCCCTTCTCACTAAGGGTACCTCAGGTTCGTGGTGCAGAACTGTCACTATCAGTTTCAGACGCTGCCGTTTGGATTGTCCACGGCACCCCGGGTCTTTACCAAGGTAATGGCCGAAATGATGATTCTTCTTCGAAGAAAAGGCGTCTTAATTATCCCTTACTTGGACGATCTCCTGATAAGGGCATAGTCCAGGGAACAGTTGGAGGTCGGAGTAGCACTATCTCGGATACTGCTACAACAGCACGGGTGGATTCTAAATATTCCAAAATCGCAGCTGATCCCGACGACACGTCTGCTGTGCCTAGGGGTGATTCTGGACACAGTCCAGAAAAAGGTGTTTCTCCCGGAAGAGAAAGCCAGGGAGTAATCCGAGCTAGTCAGGAACCTCCTAAAAACAGTGCATCATTGCACAAGGGTCCTGGTAAAAATGGTGGCTTCCTACGAAGCAATTCCATTCGGCAGATTTCACGCAAGAACTTTTCAGTGGGATCTGCTGGACAAATGGTCCGGATCGCATTTTCAGATGCATCAGCGGATAACCCTATATCCAAGGACAAGGGTGTCTCTCCTGTGGTGGTTATAGAGTGCTCATCTTCTAGAGGGCCGCAGATTCGGCATTCAGGATTGGATGCTGGTGACCACGGAGCCCAGCCCGAGAGGCTGGGGAGCAGTCGCACAAGGAAAAAATTTCCAGGGAGTGTAATCAAGTCTGGAGACTTTTCTCCACATAAATATACTGGAGCTAAGGGTAAATTTATAATGCTCTAAGCTTAGCAAGACCTCTGCTTCAAGGTCAGCCGGTATTGATCCAGTGGGAAAAACATCACGGCAGTCGCCCACGTAAACAGACAGGGCGACACAAGAAGCAGGAGGGCAATGGCAAAAACTGCAAGGACTTTTCGCTGGGCGGAAAATCATGTGATAGCACTGTCAGCAGTGTTTCATCCCGGGAATGGAAACTGGGAAGCAGACTTCCTCAGCAGGCACGACCTCCACCCGGGAGAGTGGAAACTTCATCGGGAAGTTTTTTCCACATGATTGTAAACCGTTGGGAAATACCAAAGGTGGACATGATGGCGTCCCGTCTGAACAAAAAACGGGACAGGTATTGCGCCAGGTCAAGAGACCCTCAGGCAATAGCTGTGGACGTTCTGGTAACACCGTGGGTGTACCAGTCGGTGTATGTGTTCCCTCCTCTGCTTCTCATACCTAAGGTGCTGAGAATTATAAGACGTAGAGGAGTAAGAACTATACTCATGGCTCCGGATTGGCCAAGAAGGACTTGGTACCCGGAACTTCAAGAGATGCTTACAGAGGTCTTATGGCCTCTGCCGCTAAGAAGGGACTTGCTTCAGCAAGTACCATGTCTGTTCCAAGACTTACCGCAGCTGCGTTTGTCGGCATGGCGGTGGAAAGCCGGATCCTAAGGGAAAAAGGCATTCCGGAAGAGGTCATTCCTACCCTGGTCAAAGCCAGAAAGGAGGTGACCGCACAACATTATCACCACATGTGGCGAAAATATGTTGCGTGGTGTGAGGCCAGGAAGGCCCCACAAAGAAATTTCAACTCGGTCGTTTCCTGCATTTCCTGCAAACAGGAGTGTCTATGGGCCTCAAATTGGGGTCCATTAAGGTTCAAATTTCGGCCCTGTCGATTTTCTTCCAGAAAAAATTGGCTTCAGTTCCTGAAGTCCAGAAGTTTGTCAAGGGAGTATTGTATATACAACCCCCTTTTGTGCCTCCAGTGGCACTGTGGGATCTCAACGTAGTTCTGGGATTCCTCAAATCACATTGGTTTAAAACCAGTCAAATCTGTGGATTTGAAGCATCTCACATGAAAAGTGACCATGCTCTTGGCCCTGGCCTGGACCAGGCGAGTGTCAAATTGGTGGTTTTTTCTCAAAAAAGCCCATATCTGTTTGTCCATTCGGACAGGGCAGAGCTGCGGACTCGTCCCCAGTTCTCTCCCTAAGGTGGTGTCAGTGTTTCACCTGAACCAGCTTATTGTGGTGCCTTGCACCTACTAGGGACTTGGAGGACTCCAAGTTGCTAGATGTTGTCAGGGCCCTGAAAATATGTTCCAGGACGGCTGGAGTCAGGAAAACTGACTTGCTGTTATCCTGTATGCACCCAACAAACTGGGTGCTCTTGCTTCTAAGCAGACTATTGCTAGTTGGATGTGTAATACAATTCAGCTTGCACATTCTGTGGCAGGCCTGCCACAGCCAAAATATGTAAATGCCCATTCCACAAGGAAGGTGGGCTCATCTTGGGCGGCTGCCCGAGGGGTCTCGGCTTTACAACTTTGCCGAGCAGCTACTTGGTCAGGGGCAAACACGTTTGCTAAATTCTACAAATTTGATACCCTGGCTAAGGAGGACCTGGAGTTCTCTCATTCGGTGCTGCAGAGTCATCCGCACTCTCCCGCCCGTTTGGGAGCTTTGGTATAATCCCCATGGTCCTTTCAGGAACCCCAGCATCCACTAGGACGATAGAGAAAATAAGAATTTACTTACCGATAATTCTATTTCTCGGAGTCCGTAGTGGATGCTGGGCGCCCATCCCAAGTGCGGATTATCTGCAATACTTGTACATAGTTACAAAAATCGGGTTATTATTGTTGTGAGCCATCTTTTCAGAGGCTCCGCTGTTATCATACTGTTAACTGGGTTTAGATCACAAGTTGTACGGTGTGATTGGTGTGGCTGGTATGAGTCTTACCCGGGATTCAAAATTCCTCCCTTATTGTGTACGCTCGTCCGGGCACAGTACCTAACTGGCTTGGAGGAGGGTCATAGGGGGAGGAGCCAGTGCACACCACCTGATCGGAAAGCTTTACTTTTGTGCCCTGTCTCCTGCGGAGCCGCTATTCCCCATGGTCCTTTCAGGAACCCCAGCATCCACTACGGACTCCGAGAAATAGAATTATCGGTAAGTAAATTCTTATTATTGTATGTTTTTGCTCATTTAGGATCTACCTCCCTGGAATCACTATCGTCGACACAAGAATCAGGGTCCGTGTCGGTATCAGTACGTACAATGTTTGCAAACGGTCTTTTATATGACCCAGAGGGGTCGCCTGCGGAGGAGACAGCAGAACCTTGAAAAATCACATATTCAACAGATTTTCTCCAGCTTTCTGCATGAGACTCAGACACAGCTAATCTCCTACTGATATGATTCACACTATCACGTATTTCCTTCACCCATGCAGGCTCGTGGTGTGCCGGCAGCGCCACCACATTACAACTCTGTGTCCCTAAAATGGCTCCCTCAGGGGAAGAACTCCCTGCCTTAGACATGTCACACACGTGTACACACACACACACCACAGACACTACGGGACTTATAGGGGACAGACACACAGAAAAATCTGTCAGGACACTGATAGGAGCAGCCAGTTCACAACCCCAGCGCCAGTAACACAATGCCTGTGAAACATAAATTGTCCACTGACACACAGCGCTTTTTTATATGTAAATACACAATGTAAAGCACCAATTTCACTGTGCCCCCCCCCCCCCCCCCCCCCGTTTTGCACCCTGATACTTGTATTTAGTGGTGGAGGAGGACCAGCGTTGTCTCTGCAGCCTGAGGATACAGAGAAAATGGCGCTGAGCAGTGTGCTGGCTGACTGAGGAGGAAGCTACGCCCCCGCAATGGCGCGTTTCTCCTCAGCAATTTTTACAATATTATTTATACTGGCGGGGGTAGGGCCGTGCCATGGCATCTTATGCCCCCTTTCTACCAGTTTAATAAGGTCTCATGCTGCCCCCTCCCCCCCCCAGCAGTGCCTGTGATGTGTGGCCAGCTGCGCGGTACCTTTAGCAGTCACCTTGATTGAAGATCCATCTTCTATCACTCACCTGTCTTCCGACTTCTGGCTCTGCAAGGGGGGCGACGGCATGCTGTGGGAGTGAGCATCTAGGCACGGCTAGCGTTCAGTACCCTTCAGGAGCTAATGGTGTCCTGTCAGCCAGAAGCAGAGCCATGAAACTCTTTAGGAAGTTGGTTCCTACTTCTGCCCCCTCAGTCCCACGAAGCAGGAAGACTGTTGCCAGCAGTTCTCCCTGAAAATAAAAAACCTAACAAAAGTCTTTTCAGAGAAACTCAGTAGAGCTCCACTGGAGTGCATCCAGTCTGCCTGGGCACATTTCTAAAACTGAGGTCTGGAGGAGGGGCATAGAGGTAGGAGCCAGTTCACACCCATTGAAAAGTCTTAAAGTGCCCATGGCTCCTGCGGAACCGTCTATAGCCCATGGTACTGAAGTGGACCCCAGCATCCTCTAGTACGTATGAGAAAAAGGCTTAACTAATAAATTGTATTAATTGCACATTTACAGGAGCATTCACAAATAATTCCAAATGCTAATTATAATCCTAATGAACATCAAATAGGATAGGAGCAAGATGGAGGTGTTAGGGATTCATAATCAAACATAAAATATATGGTTTAAGAACACAGTATATTAGTTACAAATGTATGCATTTTACAGCTGTCTATCAAATGGACATGAGCATAAACAGGCCATAAAGCACCTTATTTATTAAGGAACTTATTTATGAACGGCCCATTTTAGAGATAATGTCAAACCAAGCCAAAACGAGCCTAAGGAGGGTACTCACGGGAGAGATGTGTGCTGAGCGATCTTAACACAGACCGCTCAGCACACATCTCTCTCCCCGCTCAGCACAGCGCGATGCGCTGAGCGAGGGGGAAAGCCGACAGGGGGCCGCTCACTTCACACAACGGTAAAGTGAGCGACCCGCTAGATTGAGCCTGCATGCAGGCTCAATCTAGCACCGGCGATAGCGATGCGCAGAGCCGCGCATCGCTATCGCTGGGGGGCATACACACGGCAGATCCGTGCTTAAAATCTAAGCAATCTAGCAAGATTGCTTAGTTTTTAAGCACGGATCGCTCCGTGTGTACCCCCCTTTGGAAATAGCAACAGTCTAGCAGATATCCATAAGCATATACTTTAGGTAAATACCTTGCAATCTATTTTAACTCCTTGATGGGTGCCTGCCAGATCCAGATCCCAAAGTTCCTTTTATGCTTGCGAGAAATAGTGTTGACACATCCATTCTGTTCATTCAGAGTATAAATGACACAGAAGATCACAGTAATGCATTTCAGCTGTACCACCAGACCTTTTCCAAGCTAATTTTCTGTTCAATTGCACGGGACTACATAATCTTCATAGTATCATAGCCTTTGTTTCATTAGTTAAACATATTTTAGGTAAGTCTGAGGTCTTAGGTCTCAAACCAGAGTCTCCTGGTATCTTCAGAATTTTGAGGTCTACAGTAGTTCACAGATCTCCTCATTTTCTCCACTCTTCCTTGTCAGTTAATTTATCTAAATTTTGATGTAGTAATTATAATAGATGAAGGTGATTTAGACCTTAATACCAGACTCACATGGAGCTTGATGAGGGCTGCTGCTGCAGCTACCTCTCCTTGGCGACCACCTGACGGTTTTCCTGCAGCTCAAGTTCAGAGGGTTCAGGGAAACTCTGGCTTCCCTTCTCTCCCCTGGCTAGTAACTGCGGAGGACGGATTCTGTTGGGATCAGCCAGCAGCCTTGGCGCCGACTGCATAGCCCCGCTCCCCTTGTTCTCTCCCCTTCCCAGCCAGCAGTCAAGTTTTTTTTTAACTGTATGAAAACAATTTTTCCAAAAATGGCCCTAACATTTTTGTTTTAAATGATCAAATTATGAAAAATAGGATTTTAATTAACTACCGGTAAATCCTTTTCTCGTAGTCCGTAGAGGATATTGGGGTCCATTTAGTATCATGGGGTATAGACGGGTCCAATAGGAGCCATGGGCACTTTAAGAATTTGAATGTGTGGGCTGGCTCCTCCCTCTATGCCCCTCCTACCAGACTGAATCTAGGAAACTGTGCCCGAGGAGATGGACATACTTTGAAAGAAGGATAGATAAGGATAGTGGTGAGATTCCGAACCAGCACACACAACAAGAGGAAAGCCACGCTAACCAAACTTGAAACAGGACCAATGGCTGAACCAACATTACTTAACCAAGTAACAGTACAGGAAGAACGAAGCACTGGGCAGGCGCCCAGTATCCCCTACGGACTACGAAAAAAGGATTTACCGGTAGGTAATTAAAATCCCATTTTCTCTTACGTCTTAGAGGATACTGGGGTCCATTTAGTACCATGGGTATGTACCAAAGCTCCCAAACTGGGTGGGAGAGTGCTGAGGTTCCTGCAGAACTGATTGACCAAACTGAGGCCAAAGTATCGAACTTGTAGAACTTAGCAAACAATGTTCGAACCTTACCAAGTACCTGCTTGACAGAGCTGTAAAGCAGAGACACCCCGGGCAGCCACCCAGGAAGAACCCACCAACCTAGTAGAGTGGGCCTGTACAGATTTTGGAAACTGCAAACCTGCCGTGGAATAAACATCCTGGATAGTAGGCCTGATCTAGCATGCAATGAACTGCTTTAACGCAGGACACCCAATTTTATTGGGATCATAAAGAACAAACAGCGAGTCCGATTTTCTGTGACGAGCCGTTTGCCTGACATACACCTACAAAGCCTTCACAACATCCAAAAACTTTGAAGTAGCAGAGGTGTCGGTGACAACCGGGACCACAATAGGTTGGTTGATGTGAAACACACACACCACTTTAGGAAGAAATTGCTGACGAGCTCTGAGTTTAGCTTTGTCCTCATGGAAAATTAAATAGGGACTTATGTGAGACAAAGCCCCCAGCTCCAACACACGTCTTGCTGAAGCCAAGGCCAACAGTGTGACGGTCTTCCACGTAAGATATTTTACGTCCACCTCCTGTAACTGTTCAAACCAGTCCGACTGGAGGAACTGCAGCACCAAATTGAGATCCCAAGGTGCCATGGGAGGCACAAAGGGAGGTTGGATGTGCAGAACCCCTTTAAAGAACGTCTGGATCTCAGGGAGAGAAGCCAATTGTTTTTGAAAGAAAATGGACAAGGCCGAAATCTGGACTTTTAAGGAGCCCAGACGCAGGCCCACATCCACACCTGACTGCAGAAAAAGCAGGAAATGTCCCAGATGAAATTCCACCGCAGAATAAATTCTGCTCTCACATCAAGAGACATATTTCTTCCAAATACGATGGTAATGCTTAGACATTCTATGATCCAAGCCCCCTTCCTGGCATGGATCATAGTCGGGATAACCTTGTTAGGGATCCCTCTCCAGGGTAGAATCAGCCGTTCAACTTCCATGCCGTCAAACGTAGCAGCGGTAAATCCTGACAGATGAACGGGCCCTATCGCAGAAGATCCTTGCGAAGAGGTAGAAGCCATGGATCTTCGAAGAGCTTATCCAGAAGGTCCGCATACCAGGCCTTCTGGGTCAGTCCGGAGCAATGAGTATTGCTTGAACCTTTTTCCCTTTTTATTTGCTTAAGAATGCTTGGGATCAGAGGAAGTGGAGGAAACATACACCATCTGATAGACCCATGGAATCGTCAGAGCGTCTACCGCCACTGCCTGTGGGTCTCTCGACCAGGAACAATACCGCCTGAGCTTCTTGTTGAGATGAGAGGCCATCAGGTCGATCTGTGGATATCCCCAACGACGTGTCAAGCACCTGAACACTTCCAGGTGAAGGCCCCAATCCCCCAGGTGCAGTTTGTGTCTGCTGAGGAAGTCTGCTTCCCAGTTGTCTACTCCCAGAATGAAGACCGCCGACAATGCCACGGCGTGTTTTTCCGCCCAGAGGAGAATTCTAGACACCTCTGACATTGCTGCTCTGCTTTTTGTTCCACCCTGTCGGTTTATGTATGTTACCGCCGGTTACATTGTCCGACTGGACTTGAATGGCCTTATTCCGAAGTAGAGATGAGGCCTGCAGAAGGGTGTTGTATATGGCCCAGAGTTCCAGAATGTTGATTGGAAGGATGACTTCCTGACTTGACCATCTTCCTTGAAACTGCACCCATTGGAGTGACTGCTCCCCAACCCCTGAGGTTTGCATCTGATGTTAACAGGATCCAGTTCTAAATTCCAAACCTTCGACCCTCGATGAGGTGAGAAGTCTGTAGCCACTACAGAAGGGAGATACTGGCTTTTGGCGACAGACGGATCCTCTGGTGCATGTGAAGATGCGATCCGGACAACTTGTCCAACATTTCGAGCTGGAAGGGTCTTGCGTGAAACCTTCCGTATTGAAGTGCCTCCTAAGAGGCCACCATTTTACCCAGAAGGCGAATGTAAAGATGCACCGATACCCGGGTTGGCTTCAGGACATCCCGAACCATCGACTGGATTACCAATGCCTTTTCCAATGGAAGGAACACTTTCTGTGACTCCGTGTCCAGTATCATTCCCAGGAATGGGAGCCTCCATGTTGGCTCTAGGTGAGATTTTGGAAGGTTCAGAATCCACCTGTGATCCTGGAGGAATTTGGTTGAGAGACCAATGCTGTCCAGCAACCTTTCCCTGGACAGTGCTTTTATCAGATCGTCCAGGTACAGAATTATGTTCACTCCCTGTTTGCGGAGTAGAAAGTAGGATTTTGGTACTTACCAGGTAAATCCTTTTCTTTGAATCCATAGGGGGCACTGGAGTACTCTTGGGATATGGACGGCTTCCACCGGAAGAAGGCACTGAATAAATTAATTTTGAGACTACTCCTCCCCTCCATATCCTGCAGCACTTCAGTGTTTTTTACTGAGCCGAACAGGATCGATAGAGAGATTGACAAAAGGAGAATTACATATAGTCTCACAGACAACAATAAAGTTGACACAACGTAACAGACAACTAAACAGTTGACACCATAACTGATTAACCCTTGTTAAATTTAAACCAGTCGTGAAAGTGTGTTACCATAAGAACCACTGAACTCCTAAAACAGGTAAACTGCTCTGGGTGGGCGTCCAGTGCCCCCTATGGATTCAAAGAAAAGGATTTACCTGGTAAGTACCAAAATCCTACTTTCTTTTTCATCCACTAGGGGTCACTGGAGTACTCTTGGGATGTACCAAAGTCTCCTCCGTGGCGGGAGAGCTGTTTGGCCCTTGTAACACTAAACGGCCAAAGCTAGATGCTGATGCCGCGAACGTATCAAACTTGTAAAAGCGCACAAACGTGTGCACTGACGACCAAGTAGCCGCACGGCAAAGCTGTGTCGTAGAAGCCCCACGACTCGCTGCCCATGACGTCCCCACAGAACGTGTGGAATGAGCTGTTACTGAAGTAGGTGGCTGTAACTTAGCATAAAGGTAAGCCTGACGTATAGTCAGTTTGATCCATCTGGATAAGGTCTGCTTAGAGGCTGGCCAACCCCTCTTAGCTGCGTCATAGAGAACAAACAACGTATCTGTCTTACGCACAGTAGACGTTCGGGAAACATAGATGCGCAATGCGCGAACTACATCCAACATTCCAGAATCTCCTGTTAACACAGGAACTACTATTGGTTGATTGATGTGAAAAGACGACACTACTTTTGGTAGAAAAACGGGATTCGTTCGAAGTTCCGCTCTGTCATCATGAAAAATTAAATACGGTGACTTGCATGACAAGGCACCCAAATCTGAAACACGCTTAGCCGAGGCTAAGGCTAAAAGAAAAATCGTTTTCCAAGTGAGAAATTTAATATCCACTTGTTGTAAGGGTTCAAAGTAATCGGACTGTAAGAAATCTAAAACCAGATTCAAGTCCCATGGTGCTGTAGGTGGAATGAAAGGAGGCTGTATCCTCTTTACACCCTGTAGAAACGTATGTATTGACTGCAACGAGGCCAATTTCCTTTGAAAATAAATTGACAACGCAGATACCTGCACCTTTAGTGTGGAAAGACGTAGTCCTCCATCTAACCCCATTTGTAAAAATAACAAAAGACGGGATAATTTAAAAGACGATGTCGGAAATTTCCGAGCTTCACACCAACCTATATAAGTACGCCAAATTCTATAATAATGAGCTGCCGTAACCGGCTTCCTAGCTCGTACCATGGTTGGTATAACAGACTCAGGAATGCCCTCTTTCCTTAAGATGGCCTTTTCAACAGCCACCCCGTCAAACGCAGCCGCGCTAAATCGGGGTAGAGGAACGGACCCTGTTGTAACAGGTCCGGACGTAGTGGGAGTGGCCATGGATCGTCTGCGAGTAACCCGAGAAGATCCGAGAACCAAGCCCTCCGAGGCCAATGAGGCGCTATTAGAATGACTGTGGCGAACCCTCTCTTGATCCGTTTTAGCACCAGCGGGAGCAGCGGAAACGGTGGAAACAGATACACAAGGCTGTATGGCCACGTGGCTGTGAGAGCATCCACCGCCACTGCCCCTGGATCTCTTGTTCTGGACACATATCTTGACACCTGATGATTGTGGCGGGATGCCATTAGATCCACCTGAGGGTAACCCCACTTCTGGATCAACATCTGAAAAACTTCTGGATTTAATGCCCACTCTCCTGGATGAAAATCCCGACGACTGAGAAAATCTGCCTCCCAGTTGTCCACTCCAGGAATGAACACTGCCGATAATATCACCTGGTGATATTCGGCCCATCTGAGGATCCGAGCTACTTCCCGCATAGCCATGCGGCTTCTCGTTCCTCCTTGTTTGTTTATGTATGCGACTGCCGTCGCATTGTCTGACTGCACCTGCACAGTCTGAAAACGAAACATGTACACCGCTTGTCTTAGAGCATTGTAAATCGCCCTGAGTTCCAGAACATTTATGGATAGCGATCTTTCGTGATCCGCCCAGAGGCCCTGGAGCCGATAACTCTGAACTACAGCTCCCCAACCTCTGAGACTTGCGTCCGTTGTCAGAATTATCCAATTCGCGACTCCGAATCGTCTCCCTGCAGATAGATTGTGTATTTTTAACCACCAGAGAAGAGACACCCTGACTTGTGGTGACAACCTCACCCTGTGGTGCAGCTGCAGATGTGATCCCGACCACTGTGCTAACACCTCCAGTTGAAACGGACGTGAGTGAAATCTTCCGAACTGAAGTGCTTCGAAAGCCGCCACCATTGTGCCTAAAAGGCGAATGCACAAATGTACTGAGACTGTGCGTGGCTTGAGCACTAATTGCACCAGATGACGAATGCCCTGTACTTTCTGTTGTGGCAAGTAAACCCTTTGTTTTACTGTATCGAGAATCATCCCTAGGAATTGAAGTCGTTGACACGGAATTAGATGTGATTTCTTTAAACTGACTATCCAACCGTGCTGAACTAGTACATTGTACGTTAGCAAGGCATGTTGGAGAAGCAATTGTTGAGACGGAGCCTTTATGAGTAGATCGTCTAAATACGGAACAATTATTACCCCTAGGGACCTGAGATGAGCTGTCATCACGGACATTACCTTGGTGAATACCCGAGGCGCTGATGAGAGGCCAAACGGTAGAGCCTGAAATTGGTAATGGTCTCGCCTTATCGCAAACCTTAAAAAACTTTGGTGAGGTGGCCAAATCGGAATGTGCAAATACGCATCCTTGAGATCTAGTGCAATCATGAATTCCTGTGGCTCTAACCCTGCAATTACTGACCTGAGAGATTCCATCTTGAATCTGTGGTAAGTGACGTAATGATTGAGACCTTTTAGGTTCAATATTGGCCTGACTGAGCCATCTGGTTTTGGTACCAGAAACAGACTGGAATAATAACCCTGCCCCTGTTCCTGCACAGGGACTGGAATTATCACTGCAGCATTCAGCAGAGACTGAATGGCAACCTGCAGAACTGCTTTCTTGTCGTCCGACACAGGCAGTCCTGTCGTGAAAAATCTTCCTGTCGGAAGATAATCGAACTCTATTTTGTAACCCTCTAATACTAAATTGCGGATCCACCCATCTGTGGACGTCTGCAGCCACGCCCCCTGAAAGCTCTGAAGGCGTGCTCCCACAATTGGGGATCCGAGATGGGCTGGGAGCCCGTCATGCCACTGGTTTGTTAGTGGTCTTGGTGTCTTGACGACGTGCATTGGATTGTCGGGCACTACGTCCCCGACCTCTTCTGCCCGGCGTGACTGCTCCTGTGCCCTGCCCACGAAAGGGCTGAGTTCTAAAGGATTTGAACGCCGGACCAGAATATTTCCGTTTAGGTATAGTTGTAGGCGAAGGAAGAAAAACAGACTTCCCTCCAGTAGCCTCAGAAATCCATTTGTCCAATTCAGGACCAAAAAGTTTCTCGCCATCATAAGGCAATGCCTCTATACCTTTTTTAACCTCCGTCTCCGCCTGCCACGAACGCAGCCAAAGTGCTCATGGCCTCTGGAAACGGGTAACTCGATTTAAATCTACGAGGAATAGAAAACCGTTTGTCCGGATTTTTCCGTGACTCCAGTAACATTTTATTAAGAGATTCCGAGATAGGGAAACACATCGGAGATCTCTGTCGTTTAGTAAAGACTACTTCATCATTCGTCAGTGGCTCCTCAGTTTCTGTAAACTCCAGCGACTGACGAACTGCTCTGATGAGATTGTCAATACCTGGGCTGTCAAAGTCGTCACCTTCTGACTGTTGTTCTATTTCGCCCTCCTCATACTCCTGTTCAGTGAGATCTAGTATCCCAGAGACAGGAAAATTAGTAGGAAAAGGAAACTTATCTTTTCCACTCAAGGTGGACTTATGACCAGCTTGAGATTCTCCAGGTAACTCAAATGGTCTCATTTTAAACTCAGATCTTGCCGCCTCTCTTTCTTCACGAGAGGCGGCCAGCTCTGATTGTAAACCAACTAATACATCTGCAAGTAAAGCCCACGGAGGGTCCTGAGATGCTGGCTTTACTTCTGGAATGGAAATCGTATTTATGGCTGTATTAACAACACATGCTGTACATGTGGTGGATCCATCAGGCAACACACTCTTACAGACATGACATGACAAATGTTTCTTAGATTTTGCTGGTGTCTTACTCATTATGACAGACAATACAAACTCCACACAGACAGACTGCACGACTCAGTAATAACACCAAAGTTCCTGGTATATATCTTAGGCAAGTGCAGTGCCTGCTAATACGAAAACTGACCCAAAAATTCCCCTAGTACCACTCTTAGCTGAGATGTAAAATAGGAAACCTGGAACAGACAGGAGAACATTAAACATACTAAGCACCAAGTTTTTTTTTTTTTTTCTTAAAACTTAACACTGCCCAATACTGTTAAAGTCTCCCCCCCACTCCCACGACCTCCGTGTACAGCACCGGGTCTGGGCCTGTGGAAGTTTTTGCAAAGGGCCGTGTGAGCGGCCTGTCCTGTAGGCCCCGGACAACGGAACTCCTCGGCTGCTGCGGGCGGATGGCGGAAGCAGAGAGCGTGCTGCATAGAGCCGTGGAGCGGCCTATGCACACGTGCTCCCGCCCGCCACACACAGCATGGCGGCGTGTTTGTGTAGCCAAGCAGCGCTGCTGCTGCGCAGGGAGCAGCGGTCTCCTAGGATGCTGGGGGCCGGAGAGTGAGAGCGCGCCCCGGGCAGCGGTGAGTACCAAATAATCCCCCACAGTGGAGCGGCAGCAAGCGCTGACCGCCCCAACCCAACATACCTGGACCGTGACAGAAGTCTATGACGGGGCTTTCATCCAAGCTCCGTCCAGCTTTCCTGCAGGCAGCCTGCAAGTGGAGTGAGGGAGCTCTTTACAGAGAGGTCCGACACTCACGGCTACTCAGCCGCTTCCACTGTCCCTGACCCACGCCTGTTAGAAGGGGGGAAAGGACGTGGAAATTGACGGAAAAAAAAACTTAGAAAAAAATTCCAATACTTTGTGGACGAGCTCCACTATGCCTTCTAACTGTGTCGAGCACAGAAAAAACACTGAAGTGCTGCAGGATATGGAGGGGAGGAGTAGTCTCAAAATTAATTTATTCAGTGCCTTCTTCCGGTGGAAGCCGTCCATATCCCAAGAGTACTCCAGTGACCCCTAGTGGATGAAAAAGAAACATCATCTCTGCCATCACCTTGGTGAACACCCTCGGTGCCTTGGAGAGACCAAATGGCAGGGCCTGGAACTGGTAGTGAAAGTCCTGCAGTGCAAACCGTAGCGAAGGCTGATGAGGCGGCCAGATCGGAATGTGAAGGTACGCATCCCTGATATCCAGAGACACTAGGAATTCCCCTTCCTTTACACCTGAGATCACCGCTCTCAGAGAATCCATCTTGAATTTGTACACTCGTGAGTACGGGTTCAACGACTTGAGGTTCAAAATTGGTCTTACAGAACTGTCCGATTTCGGTACTACAAAGAAGTTGGAATAATACCCCTTGTTTTGCAGATGAGGAGTAACTGGAACAATGACTTGAGTCTGTACCAGCTTTTGAATGACATGCTGTAGTCAGGCTCCCACCTGACAGCCTTCCAGGCATTGCGGTCCACCATCATGCTGAAGGCTTTGAGGAAGCAGAGCCTGAACTCTGTTCCTGAGCACTGGCAGTTGCTGGTTTGTGTGGTTTATCTCTTGCGCCGCTGAAAAACGTAGAAGCAACTCTGGATATGCCCTTGAACTTGGCCGTCCGAAAGGACTGCAACTTAGAAGCTGAGTAAGTCTTTTTGGTTGGGGGGGGGACGGGGCTGTGGAAGGAAGATACGTAGACTTACCCCTGCAGTAGCTGTGGATGTCCATTTGTCTAGTTCATCTCCAAATAAGGCATCTCCTGTGAATGGTAGGCCTTCCATGCCTTTCCTGGAGTCCACGTCAGCAGTCCACTGGCATAGCCACAAGTCCCTGCGTGCCGACACTGCCATAGCAGTGATGTATGCATTAAGCAAGCCAATTTCTTTTATGGTTTCCACCATAAAGTTCGCAGAGTCCTGTATATGCTGCAGGAGTAAAACAACATCCCCCCTGGACAAGGAATCTAACCCCTCAATTAGGTTACCTGACAATTTTGCAATGTCTTTTTTGAACCACGCACATGCAATAGTGAGTCTTTGGGCCACCCCAGCAGCTGTGTACAATGATTTGAGTGTAGTCTCAATTTTTCAGGGAGGCTGCACCAGGAACAGGCAATACAATTTTACGTGACAGCCTAGAGACTGATGCGTCTGCTATCGGTGAATTTTCTCATTTTTTCCTATCCTCCAGAGGAAAGGGAAAAGATAAGAACAACCTTTTAGGGATCTGATCAGGATTAACCCATGGTTCTTCAAACATGGTATTCAATTCCTTTGACGCAGGAAAAGTGACTGAGGACTTCTTTTCTAACATTAAAATAAGATACTTCACACTCTTCTGACACCTTATCAGGAATATGCAGAACATCTCTGATAGCCTCTATAAGAGACTATTTCCTGTGACAGAGCCGCATCACCCCCCCCTCCAAAGCCACCTCACCCTCCTCCATGTCTGACCTGTCAGAGTCAGACTGCAGGATATGGGCCAGAGATCGCTTTTGTGGACAAATGGGAGGGGATTGAGACGCTGTTTTGGGGACTGAGTCTCTGTTCATAAACTCATCCACAGTCTCTGTTTTAAGTATTGCGTCTCTTTCTCATTGCGGGACAATTTTGTAGAAAGAGTGGAGATCATTCCTTTAAGAGAATTAACCCACTCTGGATCAGCCCCACTATTCTGTGAACCCTAGATACCAAGTAGTAAGCCCCCTGGTGTAGAGGAACACTCCGCTGTACAAGAAACACACTCATTGCCTGACAATGTAAATGTGACAGTACACACAACACACACAGGACAAGGTTACGCACAAGTAATCCACAAAAGAGCCCTTCAGGGAGACACATTTGTTTGGAGCCAGCCCCCACCGCGCTCTTACCGCTAATGCCAAGCTTAGTCGGGTCGCAGACTAAGTACCCTGATAGGGGACTTAGTACACTAATAGTAGCTCCCCCCCCTGCTATGACCCACTGGTACCGCTGAGATAATTTGGAGTCACACCGGAGGAGCTGCGCGTCCCTGTCAGTCAGCGTCTGTGTCCACTGCAGAGGGAAAATGGCGCTGGTGAGCTGCTGGATCCTCTCATAGCGAAGCTTCGCCCCTTCTATGGTGCATGGTCTTCCAGCTATTTTATACTGGCTGAGGTAATTTTTGTGCTTAAAATGGAGCAGAACTGTTTTAAGGCTATGTTTGCCAGTTTGGGTATTGTGTACAGTGTACTGAGACGCAGTTGTGTACTGTGTCTGGAGACGCATTTCGCCCCGCTTAGAAGCCGTGCGTCTCCGTACCCTCGTGGCGCCATAAAGGCCTGCGCCCCGCTAACCGGGACGCCGGCTCAGTACTCCCCACTTCCTCATTCTTCTGGCTCTGTTAGGGGTGGCGGCGTGATGCGGGAATGTACGCTCGACGTGGTGGGGCTTGCGAATAGTTCCCACAGGAGCTCAGTGTCATGTCAACGGAGAACGGGACCATTAACCTTTCGAGAGGTTGGGCCGTTACCCCCCTTTGCCCTAAGTCCCACGAAGCAGGCAGGCTGGTGCCAAGCAGCCCTGCCTGAAAATAACAAACATAGAAAATAAATGCAGAAAACTCTTCAGGAGCTTCCTTCAGCGTGACCGGCTCCTCCGGGCACATTTTCAAACTGAGTCTGGTAGGAGGGGCATAGAGGGAGGAGTCAGCCCACACTATCAAATTCTTAAAGTGCCCATGGCTCCCAGTAGACCAGTCTATACCCCATGGTACTAAATGGACCCCAGTATCCTCTTGGACAGGGGTGGGGAACCTTTAGCCCTCCAGCTGTTGTTGAACTACACATACCAGCATGCCTTGCTACTGTTTTGTTATTTGGTCATGCTAAAACTGTTGCAGGGCATGCTGGGATGTGTAGTTCAACAACAGCTGGAGGGCCGATGGTTCCTCATCTATGCTCTAGGACGTAAGATAAATAATAATTATTTAACTCCTACTTGGTATAACTTCCTAACTATAATAAATGTAAATATTTGTTTAGAAAATTAGACTAAATTTGGTTTAATTAGCTATTTACATAATCTAATAAACAAAATGATTTTAGCCAGTTAAATGGTTAAAATGCATCATCTTGCTGCACAATTAGCACCCATTGGTAATTGGTTAAATGCTCTTGTAAAGGTCCACTTATGCGTGAGCACGCAAGATCTTCCTAGTTTTCTCTTCAGTACTTTCCACATGCAGTAAGCGATCTATGGTTCTTCCCTCAGTTTTGAACGAAATATTCCAGTTTTGGACACGGAGTCGTGAATACCGCACTTGGAAGCAATTCTAACCTTACTGAGCTGGACAAATTTGAAGCAAGTCATTTTTGTTCTAACTTTGGAGTGTACATCCGGCAATACGTATGGGTAACATTTGACCAATCCACCTATACTCCATTCTTAATCTGCTGGTACTCTATACATATATATCTTCTCTTACAGCCAGTGGGAAGCCGATTTGAAACCTTGTTCAGGTGAACATTGGTCTCATATTGTGTGTAGCCCATGAGATGCCACATCTTGTGACCAATCCCATTTGTATAGTACATTTAAAAATAATTAGGATGGATTCTAATTGCTCCAAGTGCAGAGTAGCTGGTTGTACATTCTGACATTTATGGGAATGTATAGAAGTGTCTAGGATTTGGGTACAGGTTTGATATTGTATTCGCAACATTACCAATGTTACCCTCTATAGATCCTAGGGTCTGTCTACATGGCGTCTCTTTGCAAGAAGCTTTAACCAAACATATGTTAACTATTTAATTTGAAAACCCTAGCAAAGGTTATAAAGCGAAGTTGGTAGAAGAACCTCCAGAACTTTCAGAATGGAGGGGACATCATAAGTATCATAAAATGTATTCCTTCAGGTATGTGTCAAGATCTGGATGGTGTTCGGTAATGTGTCTCGGGACAGATTTTAGGGGTTTATTAACATGTCTGGGATGGATTTTAATTGGGATCTTGGAGAGTTTTTACCAAGTGCTGTTATTTATTTATTTACTTTGCTTTTATACAAGGGTGGTTCAGTAAATAGGGTAACAATACATAAATATATTCAACTCGTACATATATGTATAATCCTATAGCATGGCCTTGGTACAGATTATTTTCGCACATAGTCCCCATACTTGTTTAAAGCTGTACACCAATCAGTGTGAAGCGCCTGAAGCAAGGACATGGCTTGCTGAAATGGATACCCCTTTTCCACTAGAAGTCTCGGGTCTGACCCGGGATTTGGAACACGGTTTCAAGCCAGGTCAGACCCGAGATGGATCCCTTTTCCACAATGGCGCCGACCCGGGAATATCCCGGGTCGGCGCCGTTTACACAGCACCCGTGTGCAGTGTCTTCTGCCTGGCGCTTGGAGGCAACATCATATCCAAGCGCCAGGAAAACCGGCAGATCGGGACCCCAGGGGCATGGCCATAGTCTTGTTAGGCTACGCCCCCAATGCGATGCTGCCCTCCTTCATGCGGGGGGCAAGCCCAGTACTCTGGAAGCTGCTGGGCTGCCCCCAGCCTCCGGCACATGCTTTCCCGGCCAGCGCTGCTGTCTGCATAGCAGGACAGACAGCAGCGCTGACAGCATGTGCAGAGTCCCCCTAACCTCCCGAACGTCCGAGGGACACTGCGGGTAGGGAGGAATGCGCTCTGACATGCTGTAAACGGGTCCCGGGTCGGATGACCCGGGTAACCCGTTTACACTACACCCTTACCCGAGTCATTCCCGGGTCCAACCCAAGTAGCTACCCGGGTAGGATTCCTGGGTCACTTGACCTGGGAATTTTCAGAGGGAGCCGTTTCAACTAGCAAAAAACCCAGGTAGATGCGCACCCCCGTGCAAAAATCCGGGTTTTTTGAGCTAGTGGAAAAGGGGTATGACTGTTGGTTGCATATCGCCTTCCACCCAGGTTCTTCATTAATGGCCCAAAGAGACAGAAACCACTCAATGCCAGATCACTGTCAATTGTCATCTGTGGTGGACATGCTTGGCTGGCCTACTCGCTGGTCATCTTCACTGGCAGTGCATCAAACCCAAACCTGTTTCCGTGACATGACATTTTCACCATACACCTCGACATATTGCCCATAAATTTTATATGCTGATGTGACCTTTAGATGCAAAAATCTGATCACAATATGCACCCTAATGTCTGACCATGTTTCCGCCATCTTACAACTGATTTTGGGACAATATGACTGATATGATTTACAGTCTAATGGCTGTGAGGAGAAGCAGTGGTTTACCTGCTCTGGCTTGGCAGGAAAATAAAATGAAATAGAGAACATGACACACGTGAGAGGTCTTGTTACCCTACTTTTTGAACTACCCTCATACTTTAGTCTAGTTTATGACATACTACCATACGTTGTGGATTGTGATTAGTAGGATTAGATTTCTTAATTAGATCACATAAACGTTATGTAACTTGACACTTTGGTCATGACTCATTGTGTTTTATGCTGTTTTTTGGAATATTGTTTTTTGTTAGAAAATGTGGCTAGAAAAAAATTATAATAATACTGTAACATTGAATGTTAAGCACTATTACCTGCAAATAAAAAAAAGATTTGGGATTTTCATAAGGTTATAAATTAGATTTTACTTACCGGTAAATCTATTTCTCGTAGTCTGTAGAGGATACTGGGGACTCCGTAAGGACCATGGGGAAGAGACGGGCTCCGCAGGAGACATGGGCACTTTAAGAAAGAATTTAGTTCCTGGTGTGCACTGGCTCCTCCCTCTATGCCCCTCCTTCAGACCTCAGTTAGAGAACTGTGCCCAGAGGAGATGGACAGTACGAGGAAAGGATTTTTGTTAATCCAAGGGCAAGATTCATACCAGCCACACCAATCACACCGTATAACTTGTGATAACAATCCAGTAAACAGTATGACAATAACATAGCATCAGTTCACGCCCGATGCAACAATAACGTAACCCTTATTGAAGAAATAACTATATACAAGTATTGAAGAAGAAGTCCGCACTTGGGACGGGCGCCCAGCATCCTCTACGGACTACGAGAAATAGATTTACCGGTTAGTAAAATCTTATTTTCTCTAATGTCCTAGAGGATGCTGGGGACTCCGTAAGGACCATGGGGATTATACCAAAGCTCACAAACGGGTGGGAGAGTGTGCGGATGACTCTGCAGCACCGATTAAGCAAACATGAGGTCCTCCTCAGCCAGGGTATCAAACTTATAGAATTTTGCAAAGGTGTTTGTACCCGACCAAGTAGCAGCTCGACACAGCTGTAGTGCCGAGACCCCTCGAGCAGCCGCCCAAGAAGAGCCCACTTTCCTAGTGGAATGGGCCTTGATCGATTAAGGTAACGGCAATCCTGCCGTAGAATGCGCCTGCTGAATCGTGTTACAGATCCAGCGAGCAAGAGTCTGCTTTGAAGCAGGGCCGCCAAGCTTGTTGGCTGCATACAGAACAAACAGTGCTTCTGTTTTTCGGTCTCTAGCCGTCCTGGCTACATAAATTTTCAAAGCCCTGACCACATCAAGGGACTCGGAATCCTCTAAGTCCCGTGTAGCCACAGGCACCACAATAGGTTGGTTCATATGAAAGGATGAAACCACTTTTGGCAGGAACTGAGGACGTGCCCGCAATTACGCTCTATCCATATGGAAAACCAGATAGGGGCTTTTATGTGATAAAGCCGCTAATTCCGACACTCGCCTAGCCGAAGCCAGGGCTAATAACATGACCACCTTCCAAGTGAGATATTTCAACTCCACCGTTTTCAGTGGTTCAAACCAGTGTGACTTTAGGAAGCCCAAGACCACATTAAGGTCCCAAGGCGCCACCGGAGGCACAAACAGAGGCTGAATATGCAGTACTCCCTTAATAAAAGTCTGAACTTCTGGGAGAGAAGCCAATTCTTTTTGAAAGAAAATGGATAGAGCCGAAATCTGGACCTTAATGGAGCCTAATTTAAGGCCCAAATCCACTCCAGTTTGTAGGAAGTGAAGGAAACGGCCCAGATGGAATTCTTCCGTAGGAGCATTCCTGGCCTCACACCAAGAAACATATCTTCGCCATATACGGTGATAATGTTTTGCTGTTATTTCCTTCCTAGCCTTTATCAGCATAGGGATAACCTCCACCGGAATACCTTTTTCAGCTAGGATCCGGCGTTCAACCACCATGCCGTCAAACGCAGCCGCGGTAAGTCTTGGAACAGACAGGGACCCTGTTGCAACAGGTCCTGCCTGAGAGGAAGAGGCCACGGATCTTCCGTGAGCATTTCCTGCAGATCTGGATATCAGGTCCATCGTGGCCAATCTGGAACAACGAGGATTGTTCTCACTCCTTTTCTTCTTACTATTCTCAACACCTTTGGTATGAGAGGAAAGAGGAGGAAATACACAAACGGACCGGAACACCCGCGGGGTCACGAGGGCGTCTACCGCTACTGCCTGAGGGTCTCTGGACCTGGCGCAATACCTCTGCAGCTTTTTATTGAGGCGGGACGCCATCATGTCTATCTGTGGCAGTTCCCACCGACTCACAATCTGTGCGAAGACTTCTGGATGAAGTTCCCACTCTCCCGGGTGTAGGTCGTGTCTGCTGAGGAAGTCTGCTTCCCAGTTGTCCACTCCCGGAATGAACACTGCTGACAGTGCACTTACATGATTCTCCGCCCAGCGAAGAATCCTTGTGGCTTCCGCCATTGCCGCTCTGCTCCTTGTGCCGCCTTGGCGGTTTACATGAGCCACTGCGGTGATGTTGTCTGACTGGATCAGAACTGGTTGGTCGCGAAGTAAGGCCTCCGCTTGATGTAGGGCGTTGTATATGGCCCTTAGTTCCAGGATGTTGATGTGCAGACAAGTCTCTTAACCAAAGACCCTGGAAATTTCTTCCCTGTGTGACTGCTCCCCAACCGCGGAGGCTTGCGTCCGTGGTCACCAGGATCCAATCCTGAATGCCGAATCTGCGGCCCTCGAGAAGGTGAGCACTCTGCAGCCACCACAGGAGTGACACCCTGGCCCTGGGGGACAGGGTGATCAACCGATGCATCTGTAGATGTGATCCGGACCACTTGTCCAACAGATCCCATTGGAAAGTCCTCGCATGGAACCTGCCAAAGGGAATGGCCTTGTATGAGGCCACCATCTTTCCCAGGACTCGAGTGCAATGATGCACGGACACCTGTCTTGTTTTCAAAAGGTTCCTGACCAGAGTCATAAGTTCCTGCGCTTTTTCTATCGGAAGATAAACCCTTTTCTGGGTCTGTGTCCAGAATCATGCCCAAGAAGGGCAGACGAGTCGTAGGAACCAACTGCGACTTTGGGATATTGAGAATCAAGCCGTGTTGTTGTAACACTTTCAGTGAAAGAGATACGCTGTTCAGCAACTGCTCTCTTGTTCTCGCTTTTATGAGGAGATCGTCCAAGTACGGGATAATTGTGACACCCTGCTTGCGCAGGAGCACCATCATTTCCGCCATTACCTTGGTGTAAAAATCCTCGGAGCCATTGAGAGACCAAACGGCAACGTCTGAAATTGGTAATGACAGTCCTGTACCGCAAATCTTAGGTACGCCTGATGAGGTGGATAAATGGGGACATGAAGGTACGCATCCTTTATGTCCAGTGACACCATAAAATCCCCCCCTTCCAGGCTGGCGATGACCGCTCTTAGCGATTCCATCTTGAACTTGAACCTCTTCAAGTATAGGTTCAGAGATTTTAAATTCAATATGGGTCTGACCGAACCGTCCGGTTTCGGAACCACAAACATGGTCGAATAATACCCCCTTCCCTGTTGAAGGAGGGGAACCTCGACCACCACCTGCTGAAGATACAATTTTTGTATTGCATTTAACACTATCTCCCTCTCTAGGGGGGAAGACGGTAGGGCCGATTTGAAAAACCGGCGAGGAGACACCTCTTCGAATCCCAGCTTGTAACCCTGAAACACAATTTCTATTGCCCAGGGATCCACCTGGGAGTGAACCCACATGTGGCTGAAATTCCGAAGACGCGCCCCCACTGGCCCCGACTCCGCCAGTGGAGCCCCAGCGTCATGCGGTGGATTTTGCAGAGGCCAGGGAGGACTTCTGTTCCTGGGAACTAGCTGTATTGTGCAGCTTCTTTCCTCTGCCCCTCCCTCTGGCAAGAAAGGACGCACCTCGGACTTTCTTGTTTCTTTGTGAACGAAAGGACTGCATTTGATAATGCGGTGCTCTCTAAGGCTGTGAGGGAACATAAAGCAAAAAATTTGACTTTCCAGCCGTAGCTGTGGAGACCAGGTCTGATAGACCTTCACCGAACAATTCATCACCCCTGTAAGGTAAAACCTCCATATGCCGTTTTGAGTCGGCATCACCTGTCCATTGCAGAGTCCACAGGACCCTTCTGGCAGAAATCGACATAGCGTTTATTCTAGAACCCAGCAGACTAATGTCTCTTTGAGCATCTCTCATATAAAGGACAGCGTCTTTAATATGCCCCAGGGTCAATAAAATAGTATCCCTATCTAGGGTATCAAACTCCTCTGATAAGGTATCAGTCCATGCCGCTACTGCACTACAGACCGAGGCAGACGCGATTGCCGGTCAGAGCAAGGTACCTGAATGTGTATAAATGGACTTCAGGGTACCCTCCTGTTTGCGATCAGCAGCATCCTTGAGGGTAGCATTATCCTGGGACGGCAGGGCTACCTTTTTGGATAAGCGAGTTAAAGCTTTGTCCACCCTAGGGGAGGATTCCTATCGTAACCTGTCCGTTGGCGGGAAAAGATACGCCATAAGAATCCGTTTGGAAATCTGCAGTTTTTTATCTGGAGATTGCCAAGCTTTTTCACATAACTCATTCAGTTCGTGTGAGGGGGGAAAAGTTACCTCAGGTTTCTTTCCCTTATACATATAAACCCTTGTGTCAGGGACAGGGGTTTCCTCTGTGATGTGCAAAACCTCCTTAATTGCTATAATCATATATCGGAGTGATTTAGCCAACTTTGGCTGTAACTTTGCATCATCGTAATAGACACTGGAGTCAGAATCCATGTCGGTATCTGTGTCAACAATTTGGGATAGTGGGCGCTTATGAGACCCTGACGGTCCCTGCGACATAGGATCAGGCACGGGTTGAGACCCTGACTGTCCCCAATGCATCAGCCTTGTCTAATCATTTATGCAAAGAATTAACATTATCATTTAAAACCTTCCACATATCCATCCAATCAGGTGTCGGCGGAAACACCACATTCATTTGCTCCCGCTCCTCTCCCACATAGCCTTCCACATCAGACATGTCGACACAAGCGTACCGACACACCACACACACAGGGAATGTCCTTTCTGAAGACAATTCCCCCACGAGGCCCTTTGGAGAGACAGAGAGAGAGTATGCCAGCACACACCCCAGCGCTATATAACCCAGGAATAACACAGTAACTTAATGTTAACCCAGTAGCTGCTGTGAATATACTTTTTTGCGCCTAATTATGTGCCCCCCCTCTCTTTTCAACCCTCTTCTACCGTGTATCAGCAGGGGAGAGCCTGGGGAGCTTCCTCTCAGCGCGCTGTGGAGATAAAATGGCGCTGGTGAGTGCTGAGGGAGAAGCCCCACCCCCTCGGCGGCGGGCTTCTGTCCCGCTTACATTTTATTTCTTTCGCGGGGGCTCCTACATATATACAGTGCCCAGCTGTATATATGTGTTTATTTGCCAGAATGAGGTCCCAAATGCAGCCCAGGGTGCCCCCCCCCTGCGCCCTGCACCCTAACAGTGACCGGAGTATGTGTAGGTGTGTGGAGCAATGGCACACAGCTGCAGTGCTGTGCGTTACCTCCAGTGAAGATCACGAAGTCTTCTGCCGCCTGTGAAGTCTTCTTGCTTCTCATACTCACCCGGCTTCAGTCATCCGGCTCTGCGAGGGGGACGGCGGCGCGGCTCTGGGACGGACGGCGAGGGTGAGATCCTGCGTACCGATCCCTCTGGAGCTAATGGTGTCCAGTAGCCTAAGAAGCAGGACCTAGCTTCAGAGAGTAGGGCTGCTTCTCTCCCCTCAGTCACACGATGCAGGGAGTCTGTTGCCAGCAGAGCTCCCTGAAAATAAAAAACCTAACAAAAAACTTTCTATCAGCAAACTCAGGAGAGCGCACTGAAAAGCACCCAGCTCCTCTGGGCACAGAATCAAACTGAGGTCTGGAGGGGGGCAGAGAGGGAGGAGCCAGTGCACACCAGGAACTAAATTCTTTCTTAAAGTGCCCATGTCTCCAGCGGAGCCCGTCTCTTTCCCATGGTCCTTACGGAGTCCCCAGCATCCTCTAGAACGTAAGAGAAAATAAGATTTTACACCTACCGGTAAATCTATTTCTCCTAGTCCGTAGAGGATGCTGGGGACTCCGTAAGGACCATGGGGTATAGACGGGCTCCGCAGGAGATAGGGCACCTAAAAAGAACTTTTACTATGGGTGTGCACTGGCTCCTCCCTCTATGCCCCTCCTCCAGACCTCAGTTAGAGAACTGTGCCCAGAGGAGACGGACAATACAAGGTAGGATTTAGCAATCCAAGGGCAAGATTCATACCAGCCCACACCAATCATACCATGTAACCTGGAACATACATAACCAGTTAACAGTATGAACCAAGACCTATTCCAACTGTAACATAACCCTTATGTAAGCAACAAATATATACAAGTCTTGCAGAGTTTCCGCACTGGGACGGGCGCCCAGCATACTCTACGGACTAGGAGAAATAGATTTACCGGTAGGTTTAAAATCTTATTTTCTCTTACGTCCTAGAGGATGCTGGGGACTCCGTAAGGACCATGGGGTTTATACCAAAGCATCCAATCGGGCGGGAGAGTGCGTATGACTCTGCAGCACCGACTGAGCAAACGCTAGGTCCTCATCAGCCAGGGTATCAAACTTGTAGAATTTAGCAAAAGTGTTTGACCCCGACCAAGTCGCCGCTCGGCAAAGCTGTAATGCAGAGACGCCTCGGGCAGCCGCCCAACAAGAGCCCACCTTCCTAGTGGAATGGGCTTTAACCGAATTTGGTACCGGCAATACAGCCGTAGAATGAGCCTGCTGAATCGTATTACAGATCCAGCGAGCAATAGTCTGCTTCGAAGCAGGTGCGCCAATCTTATTAGCAGCATACAGGACAAACAGAGCCTCTGTTTTCCTAATTTAGCCGTTCTGGCTACATAAATCTTTAGGGCCCTGACTACGTCCAGGGATCTGGAATCCTCCAGGTCACTTGTAGCCACAGGCACCACAATAGGTTGATTCATATGGAATGAAGAAACCACTTTAGGCAAAAATTGCGGACGTGTCCTCAATTCAGCTCGATCCACATGAAAAATCAAGTAGGGGCTTTTGTGTGACAAAGCCGCCAATTCAGACACTCGCCTTGCTGATGCCAAGGCCAACAGCATGATCACCTTCCAGGTAAGAAATTTCAACTCAACCTTGTTAAGCGGTTCAAACCAGTGTGATTTTAGGAACTGCAACACCACGTTCAGGTCCCATGGTGCCACTGGAGGCACAAAAGGGGGCTGGATGTGCAGCACTCCCTTTACAAACGTCTGGACTTCTGGAAGAGAAGCCAATTCCTTCTAAAAGAAAATCGAGAGGGGGCGAAATCTGTACCTTAACAGAGCCTAATTTCAGGCCCATATCCACTCCTGTCTGTAGGAAGTGGAGAAAACGACCCAGATGAAAACCTTCCGTAGGTGCATTCTTGGTCTCACACCAAGACACATACTTTCGCCAGATACGGTGATAATGCTTAACCGTCACCTCCTTCCTAGCCTTTATTAAAGTAGGGATGACCTCTTCCGGAATCCCCTTTTTCGCTAGGATTCGGCGTTCAACCGCCATGCCGTCAAACGTCACCGCGGTAAGTCTTGAAATACACAGGGCCCCTGTTGCAACAGGTCTTCCCTCAGAGGAAGAGGCCAGGGATCTCCTGTGAGCATCTCTTGTAGATCTGAGTACCAGGCCCTTCGAGGCCAGTCTGGGACAACGAGTATTGTCTGTACGTTTCTTTGCCTTATGATCCTCAACACTTTTGTGATGAGAGGAAGAGGAGGAAACACGTAGACCGATTTGAACACCCACGGTGTTATCAGAGCATCTACTGCCACTGCCTGAGGGTCCCGAGACCTGGCACAATACCTCCGAAACTTTTTGTTGAGGCGTGACGCCATCATGTCTATTTGAGGAGTTCCCCAAAGACGTGTTATGTCTGCAAAGACTTCTTGATGAAGACCCCACTCTCCTGGATGGAGATCGTGTCTGCTGAGGAAGTCTGCTTCCCAGTTGTCCACTCCCGGAATAAAGACAGCCGACAGAGCGCTTACATGATTTTCCGCCCAGCGAAGAATCCTTGTGGCTTCCGCCATTGCGACTCTGCTTCTTGTCCCGCCTTGGCGGTTCACATGAGCCACTGCTGTGACATTGTCTGATTGAATCAGAACCGGTAGGTTTCGAAGAAGACTCTCCGCTTGTCGAAGGCCGTTGTAAATGGCCCTGAGTTCCAACACATTGATGTGTAGACAGGACTCCTGGTCTGACCAAAGACCCTGAAAATTTTTTTCCCTGTGTGACCGCTCCCCATCCTCGGAGGCTCGCGTCCGTGGTAACCAGGTTCCAATCCTGAATTCCGGACCTGCGACCCTCCAGCAGGTGAGCACTTTGCAACCACCACAGGAGAGACACTCTGGCCCCTGGGGACAGAGTTATTTTCCGATGTAAGTGCAGATGGGACCCGGACCACTTGTATAGAAGGTCACATTGAAAAGTCCTTGTATGGAACCTTCCGAAGGGAATGGCCTCGTAGGCCGCCACCATTTTTCCCAGAACTCGAGTGCATTGGTGAACTGACACCCTTTTCGGTTTAAGCAGGTCTCTGACCATGTTCTGGATGTCCTGGGCTTTCTCTATTGGGAGGAAGACCTTCATTTGTTCCGTATCCAGTATCATACCTAGGAACGTTAGTCGAGTTGTCGGAATCAACTGTGACTTCGGTAGATTTAGAATCCAACCGTGTTGCTGGAGCACTCTCAGAGAAAGCGCCACACTGCTCAGCAATTTCTCCCTTGATCTCGCTTTTATCAGGAGATCGTCCAAGTATGGGATAATTGTGACTCCATGCTTGCGCAGGACCACCATTATTTCCGCCATTATCTTGGTGAAAATCCTCGGGGCCGTGGAAAGTCCAAACGGCAAAGTCTGAAATTGGTAATGACAATCCTGTACAACGAATCTCAGGTATTCCTGATGGGGGGCATATATGGGGACATGAAGGTATGCATCCTTTATGTCCAGAGACACCATAAACTCCACCTCCTCCATGTTGGCTATTATCGCTCTGAGTGATTCCATTTTGAATTTGAATCTTTTTATGTACAGGTTTAGGGATTTCAGATTCAAAATAGGTCTGACCGAACCGTCCGGTTTCGGGACCACAAATAGGGTTGAGTAGTAACCTCTTCTCTGCTGGTGCAGGGGAACCTTGATTATCACTTGCTAACAGCGTTTGAATTGCAGCTAACACTATATCCCTTTCCGATGTGGAAGCTGGTAGGGCCGATTTGAAAAATCGGCGCGGGGGCACCTCCTCGAATTCCAATTTGTAACCCTGGGAAACTATTTCCAACACCCAGGGATTCAGGTCTGAACTGACCCAGGCCTGACTGAAAAGTCGAAGACGTGCCCCCACCGGTGCGGACTCCCTCAGGGGAGCCCCAGCGTCACGCTGTGGGTTTTGGAGCAGCCGGGGAGGACTTTTGTTCCTGGGCACCTACCGAAGCAGGTGCTCTTTTGCCTCTGCCCTTACCTCTGGCGAGGAAAGAGGAACCCCGACCTCTTCTGGACTTGTGCGACCGAAAAGACTGCATCTGATAGGGTGTTACTTTCCTTTGCTGTTGGGGAATATATGGTAAAAAATTTGATTTACCTGCTGTAGCTGTGGAAACCAGGTCCGTCAGCCCATCCCCAAACAATACATCACCCTTATAGGGTAGTACTTCCATATGTTTTTTGGAATCCGCATCACCTGTGCATTGGCGAGTCCATAAGGATCTTCTCGCTGAGATAGACATGGCATTGGCCCTAGAAGCTAGCAATCCAATGTCCCTTTGAGCATCCCTCATAAATAAGACTGCGTCTTTTATATGGGCTAGAGTTAAGAATATAGTATCCTTATCCATATTATCAAATTGATCTGTCAGCTCATCTGTCCAAGCTGCAATTGCGCTACACACTCATGCCGACGCAATTGTCGGTCTTAGCACAGCACCCGTATGAGAATAAATACACTTTAAGGTAGTTTCTTGCCTGCGATTTGCAGGGTCCTTAAGGGCCGCTGTGTCAGGAGACGGTAGCGCCACTTTCTTGGACAAGCGCGTCAGGGCCTTGTCCACAGTGGGGGATGATTCCCAAATCTAACTGTCCTGCTTAGGGAAGGGGTATGCCATATAAATTCTTTTGGGGATCTGCGGTCTCTTTTCCAGAGTCTCCCAAGCTTTTCCAAAGAAATCATTTAATTCATGAGATGCGGGAAAATTAATAATCTGTTTCTTTCCCTTAAACATGTGTACCCTTGTACAATACAAAATATGGGGAGGTTCACAAGCGCTACAATATACTAGTCAAACAGTATCATATAGTATCATGGTTGTAATCTCCAGAACTCTTGGACCACAGGAATCCCACGATTTCTTTAACCTCACAGTTTGGAAAAGGTTCGCACCTTTCGACTAACCTCCTCCAAGCGTGATATATACTTCAAAAGGTTTCTTTAAAATCCTCCTCAGATAACCATATTCTTCCGACACGTGATTTACCACCGCCCCGTCCCTCAGAAAGGGCACTCACCTTTCAACAATGCCCTATATTCCTTGAAAGGTTTCTTTCGCTGCTGGTGGAGACCTGAGTTTTCACCGGTGAGCCGCCAGTATATAGTAGATATGTGGATAAAAACGATGGATATCCCAAAAATACATAAATTTATTGTATCTTAAAAAGATATATCCATATACACTCAAGTGCACCAAAAATAAAAAATAACAAAAATAGATAAAATATAACACCAAATCACTGGTACCCTCGGTCAGATAGGTAATGCTATTACCTATCTGACCGAGGGTACCAGTGATTTGGTGTTATATTTTATCTATTTTTGTTATTTTTTATTTTTGGTGCACTTGAGTGTATATGGATATATCTTTTTAAGATACAATAAATTTATGTATTTTTGGGATATCCATCGTTTTTATCCACATATCTACTATATACTGGCGGCTCACCGGTGAAAACTCAGGTCTCCACCAGCAGCGAAAGAAACCTTTCAAGGAATATAGGGCATTGTTGAAAGGTGAGTGCCCTTTCTGAGGGACGGGGCGGTGGTAAATCACGTGTCGGAAGAATATGGTTATCTGAGGAGGATTTTAAAGAAACCTTTTGAAGTATATATCACGCTTGGAGGAGGTTAGTCGAAAGGTGCGAACCTTTTCCAAACTGTGAGGTTAAAGAAATCGTGGGATTCCTGTGGTCCAAGAGTTCTGGAGATTACAACCATGATACTATATGATACTGTTTGACTAGTATATTGTAGCGCTTGTGAACCTCCCCATATTTTGTATTGTATATTGTGTCAAGGAGTAGTGCTCTTGGGGGTTGGTACCGAGCTGCCACAAAGGCGCAAGTTATTCTTTTCTGTCTGTTTGGATGTGTACCCTTGTGTCGGGGACCGAGGGTTCATCCTTAATATGCAACACATCCCTTATTGCCACAATCATACACTGAATGGTTTTAGTCACCCTAGGGTGCAATTTTACTTCGTCGTAGTCGACACTGGAATCAGAATCCGTGTCGGTAGTAGTGTCTTGTGTTAAGGGACGCTTTTGAGACCCCGACGGGCCCTGTGAGTCGGTCCAATCCGAGGACTGACCCCCTGATGTCCCCCCTAATTCAGCCTTATCAAGCCTTTTATGTAAAGATGCCACACGTGCATTCAACATATGCCACATGTCCATCCAATACGGAGTCGGCACAACCGACGGGGACACACCACTCATTTGCTCCACCTCCTCCTTGGAGAAGCCTTCCGCCTCAGACATGTCGACACACACGTACCGACACCCCACACAGGGATTAACCTATAAGGGGACAAAACCCCAACCAGGTCCTTAGGAGAGACAGAGAGAGAGAGTATGCCAGCACACATCAGCGCTTAAAAACACTGGAAAAAATATGACCAGAAAGCGCTTTTTTTTATATATAATATACCAACTCCCACTCACTGCGTCGCTAATGTACCCCCCTCCTCTTTTTTCCAGCCTGTGAAGTTCAGCAGGGGAGAGACCAGGGAGCCAGCGTTCATGCATGCAGCTTCTGTGGAGAAAATGGCGCTGGTTAGTGCTGAGGATCAAGCCTCGCCCACCCGACGGCGGGCTTCGGTCCCAGTGACTTTTCTATTAAAATGGCGGGGGATCTTAGATTTACTGCTTCCGCAGCCTAATCTATCTGAATTTGCCCAAAAGTGAGGAATATTGCTGCCCCCCCCCCCCCCCCCCGCGCCCTGCAGCCTTCAGTGCTGCTGTGTGTGTGTGACTGGGAGCAATGGTGCGCAGCTTACCGCTGCGCGCCTTATCTCATGAAGATCTGCCGCCTAAGATGTCTTCTGCCTTCTCATACTCACCCGGCTTCTATCTTCGGCATCTGTGAGGAGGACGGCGGTGCGGCTCCGGGACGAACCCCAGGTGAGACCTGTGTTCCGACTCCCTCTGGAGCTAATGGTGTCCAGTAGCCTTAGAAGCAGTGCCCAACTTGACAAGCCAGCTCTGCTTCTCTCTCCTCAGTCCCACGAAGCAGGGAGCCTGTTGCCAACAGGACTCCCTGAAAATAAAAAACCTAACAAAATTCTTTCAACAGAAAAAACTCTGGAGAGCCCTCTGCAGTGCACCCATTCTCCTCTGGGCACAAGATCTGAGGTCTGGAGGAGGGGCATAGAGGGAGGAGCCAGTGCACACCCATAGTAAAAGTTCTTTTTAGGTGCCCTATCTCCTGCGGAGCCCGTCTATACCCCATGGTCCTTACGGAGTCCCCAGCATCCTCTAGGACGTAAGAGAAAAACAGATAAGGTAATTACCAAACATATAATTGCTGAGCTGTTGCTATTTCCAGAATTATTTGGCATTAGTGCTCTAAAACAGAACAATTAATCTAATGCACAGCTGTCTTTAAACTCATTTGGAACTTCTATGTAGGCGCACGATCATTTATCCACAACACAATCTCAGCGCTGGAAAGGTTGTAAATTTCTTATAAATGTATAATTTGGGTTTTACACTCCTGCTAGTAGCTGCATGATGGTTGGCAGTAAAATGAATAGTGTTTCTCAATTAACTATGGCTAGGCTGGCTCTAATATCCCTTTAATCCGGGACACTAATGATTTACACCGTTTTTTGTGGCTGACTGACTTCAAGTCTCCATTTCACCTGGTTTTAATCAGCCACGGAATCTGTGTAAGTCATAGGTGTCCCGGATTAAAGGGATATTATAGCAAACCTAACTATGGCACTTGTTTTTGTCAAGAACGTATAGCCAATCCCAAAATGGGTCACAATCACCTGTCACTGCTGGAACTTGGAGACTGCTGTGCTTTGGGCATTCGTGCTCTGGGTTTAGGGCCAGGTTTTCCTGCTATAACACAATGGATAAAGGTTATAAATATCACCTTATGAACTTGTCTGTATTTTCTTTACAGTGAAATTGGTAATGCTCACTGACATGCTCTTGCAGTTTTTGGCGCCTTTTTTACAGGTTTCTCAGAAGATGATGATGATGATGACGACGATGAAGACCGTTGCTTTGGATTACTTGCTTCACCAGAGCCAGATGTTGACTCGGAGTCAGAATCTGCCACAATCTGCAACACATGTTTAAATTACAGTATGATTGCAGTCTATATGAAAAAGTAAATAGCAATGTTGATCTACTCATAGTAAACGATTACTTCTAACCTTGGCCTTTCGCCTTGAACTTGTTGTCTTTATTTGGGCCCGGGATGCGCTTTTCTCTGGGGTAAAATCCTGGAAAGAAATTCATTAGTGTTATATAATACCAACAGGGATTTAAAAGTCACATTTTAGATTTTAAGGGCTTTCAAAACAGATTACGAGTGATTAAATCAAAACAGTTACAGTAACTTCAAGATCTAAAGCATAACAGATTGTATTTATCAGGGTTTTTAGTTAAGGAAAGAGACCAGATTCCCAAGATAAGTACCTATACTAGTTTCTTATGCAACATTATCTACCCTTACGTTAATGTTAATTTAGTGTGCCATTAAGCAAAACCCCACTCCTTTATTAATCACAGAATGAGACAACTACAGTATCTGGCAGAATTGGCTTGTACTAAAGTGCATGAATCTTCTCATTCAGTAGCACTCTTGGACACTGAGTAAAAGGAGAACAGGAGAATACTAGGTTAAGACTACAGTATGCTACCTGCCAGTGCTAGCTATACTAGTCTTGCCTAGAACACGAGTGCTTGTATAAGACACAGGATGAATCAGTCTATTAACACACTAGGGACATGTGCATTTACTATCGCAGCTGGATAACGTCAATGGTAGCAGCTCTGTACACAGGTAATTGCAAGTTGTGTTGTAGACTGCATGCAGGATGCTACTGAATAGCAGACTGTAGCTGGAAGTGCAGTTAGTACTGCAGGTAGCAGACAGCACACTGGTGTAAAAGATGACTCCTGCTGCAAACTAGAAAGTGCTGAACACTTGACTGATTACAGGTGGTAAGTACAGGAGCTCTCTGTAGAATAAAGGAGAGGAACTGGAACAAAACAGTAAGAAATTCAGGAGTCAGAGAACCGGTTCTGACACAGGGATCAGGAGTAGCTTGAATACAAGTTGTACTGGCAATGAGCAAATGTCAGGAACAAATTAAATAGAGTGCTCTTCAACACTTACTGAAGAGAATACCACAAGAAAAACACCTTTTCAACTTTTGCAATTTTAGAGGAACATCCTTTAATGGATCAAATGGATGTACCATTAAGGCATTTAAAACCAAATTTAAGTTCCAGGGAGCCACAAATTATTTGATCGGAGGCCACATATTTTGAATGGCTTGACAGAATCTTTTAATTAACTTCTCTTCTGCCAATCTTCTGCCTAGCACAACAGATAAGGCCGCTATTTGCCCTTTAATAGTGGACATCTATAGACCTGCATAAAACCATCATGTAAGATTTGCAGCGTTTATCATTCTAACTGTGGATCCAAACCAAACTAAATATTTTCCAAACTTTGTAATAAGCTAGTGATGAAACCTTTTTCCTTGCCTGAATGAGAAACTTTACTACCTGATCAGACAGTCCTTTATTATTAACATATTCCACTCAATTTCAATGCCATTAAACAGATTTTGTTTTGATGAGGTGGTACATAGGACCCCGATTCAGGAGATCTGGTTTGAATGGCACCATCCACAGTTTCTGCACTGATAGCTTCATAGCGTCGCAAACCGTGTCCTTCTGGGCCAGAAAGGAAGGATAGCCACAACTTGTACCTGGTCATCCATTATTTTCTTTAGGACCTGTGCTAATAAGGGAAACAGTTGGAAAACATAACCCAGTTGGAATGCCCACCACATTGAGAGTGCATCTATCCCATTCGTTCCCAGATGATAATACCTGGAGAAGAAGCATTTCACCTTGTTTAAATGTGTTGCCATGATATCCACATCTGGTAGACTGAATTTGTCCACAATATGCTGGAATATTACGGCATTCAACTCCCATTCTCCAGGAAGAATCCTCTTCCCGCTCAGAAAGTTGCTATTAAATTTTCGTTGCTTGGTATATGTACTGCTGTCAAGAAATGTGTTGATCAGTTCTTAAAGTGGGCCGGAACGGGGCGGAACTGCGTTCCGTCACTTCAAATTGAAGGCGGAACCAGTTCCGCCTCCGTCCAGCCACTAGCGTCTGATACCGGCTTCAGTGCACTTGAAAGCTTGCAGCAGCCGCCAGCCAATCCTGGCTCGTGGGCGGACCGGCTGCCAATAGAAAGAAAGCAAGGTTTTTTTTTCTTTTTAAACTGGGAGACCCGTGAGCCACCTAGTGGCAGCTTCTCATTAGTTGACGGTCCGCCAGCAGTGACTGGCACACAACTGGCGCCAGATATAAAGAGCGGTTACATCTTTTGATCAGCAGCCGGAATGGCTGGCGGCCGCTGGCAACCTCAAACCTCACTACAGCTGGGACCCAACAATGCTCCCTGCTCCTCCTCCGTCCCACTCCCAGCACAGACAGGGGTGTGCTGCCTCCTCTCTCCTGCATCTAGCAGTGTGCGGTCCCCGGAATAGCCTCCCCGCCACCTGCACCCAGTGCAGTGCCTCCGGCTGTGCCCATCACCATGATGCCGGTGGAGGATGAGGGAGCTGCTACAGGAGCTCGGAGTCTGTGCGCTGCTGTTCGGGGTCTTTATGTGAGATAGGGGCTGAGACCCCCTCACTGTGAATATAGTGATACTGCTCTTTATGTATCCCTCCTATACCTATGTATCCAGCTGGGGTCCCCTATCCCCCATCTTGGCTGTGCATTGGGTTACATGTTTCCCAGGTTGCAGGTGTTTTTTTCGGCTGGATCATTTCTTTCATTAACGTTAAAGTAACAGTGATGTAATTCGGTACGATGGAGACAATTTTTAATTGGGGGTACTATTATGTGGCCATGCTCATTCTTAGTGTGGCCACACCCCCTTTTGCAGCGCGTGCCTAGGGCGCGCGGGTGATAGAGGAGATGAGTTTCCCCCACCTCTCCAGGACCACTTTAAGCCCTGGTGATAATCTTTCCTGGTTCCTGCATTAGATCACGACTCCTGGTTCCTCCCCGATTTAGATATGCTACCCCCATTGCATTGTCTGAAAAATCTCTGAGATGCCTTGCTGCTTGGTATAATTTCACCATGTATCCTAAAGGACAATTTTTCCAGCTGTATTCCACTGAAGAAATATACGTTACGGTAAGAACTTACCGTTGATAACGGTATTTCTCCTATGTCCACAGGATAACATTGGGATATGCTGGAGCGACAGCGGATTGGCACTAAACGATCACAAGTTTTCTGGCCTCCCAGGATGCACCGGGCTTGTCCATATAATCTCGCCCACCGACTCAGTCTAATCAGTTGTTTCCAAAGCATTTAGGCAGGAGCATTACGTAGAACCCTATTCAGGCGAGAAGAACACACATGCACACCCTCCACGCTAGTGGGAAGAGGTTAGTGAGTATAAAGATTCTCAAATCAGGTGCGTCAGGGTGGGATCCCTGTGGACATAGGAGAAATACCGTTATCAACAGTAAGTTCTTACCATAACGTATATTTCTCCGGCAGGGTCCACATGTTATCCACAGGATAACATTGGGACTTCCCAAAGCAAATTTTAGTGGTGAGGACGCTCCTGATTAGACAGGAGAACTTTTCGCCAGAATTCTGCGTCATGAGAGGCAAAAGTATACAAGGCATAATGTCTAAGAAATGTGTTAATGGAAGACCATGTGGCTGCCTTACATATCTGTTCTGCTGAAGCACCATGTTGTGCTGCCCATGAAGGACCTACCTTACGTGTAGAGTGAGCAGAGACACTAGCCGGAACAGGGAGATCAGCTCGAAAGTATGCTTCTGAAATAATCATTCGAAGCCATCTTGCTAGCGTCTGTTTAGTAGCAGGCCATCCCCTCTTGTGAAATCCGTAGAGAACGAAGAGAGAATCTGTCTTTCTGATGGCACTGGTACGATCTACGCAGATTCTTAATGCACGGACTACGTCCAGCGACGCTTCTCCCGCAGACAGTCCTGATACCTGAAAAGCCGGTACTACAATTTCTTCGTTAAGGTGAAACTTCGAGCCCACCTTTGGAAGATAACCAGACTTAGTTCTGAGAATTGCTTTATCTGGATAAAAAAAATCAGAAAAGGAGACTTACACAACAGCGCTCCTAAATCTGATACTCTTCTAGCTGATGCCATAGTCAGTAGAAAGAGTACTTTAGCGG
This sequence comes from Pseudophryne corroboree, assembly GCF_028390025.1. Taxonomy (NCBI): domain Eukaryota; kingdom Metazoa; phylum Chordata; class Amphibia; order Anura; family Myobatrachidae; genus Pseudophryne; species Pseudophryne corroboree. The sequence goes on from NC_086444.1 coordinate 715,416,026, forward strand.
TTAATCATTTAAGATCCACTTGAAGTGGTTCAAACGGAACCCCTTGTAGGGCTTTGAGGACCAGGAAGAAAAGGTGGTTGAATGCGCAGCATTCCCTGGAAAAAAGTACGCACATCCTGTAAAGTGGCAATTTTCTTTTGAAACCATACAGTCAATGCTGAAACTTGAACTCTCAAGGAAGTCACCTTGAAACCCTTATCCATTCCTGCCTGAAGGAAATCCAAGATTCTGGATACTCTGAAAGATTTTGGATCCCTACTTCTTTCACTGCACCAATGAATATAGGCTTGCCATATTCGGTGATAAAAGCGAGCAGAGGAGGGTTTCCTTGATCTAAGCATTGTTTGAATTACCGGTTGTGAAAACCTCTAGACTTCAGGATAGAGGATTCAACAGCCACGCCGTCAAAGACAGCCGATCCAGATGCCTATGATAACAGGGACCCTGCATTAGTAGATCTGGGCGTTGAGGGAGCAGAATTGGAGCATCCATTGACATCCTCTGCAGATCTATGTACCAATGCCTTCTGGGCCAAGCCGGAGCTATTAGAATCACGGCACCCTTTGCTTGTTTTATTTTCCTCACCACCCTGGGTATCAGGACGATTGCAGGAAACAGATAAGCCAGATGAAATTCCCATTTCACCGCCAGTGTGTCCACAAGGATCGCTCCGGGGTCTTTTGTTCTTGATCCGTATGCCGGAACTTTGTTGTTCAGACGGGACGCCATGAGATCTATCTCTGGCTACCCCCACTTGTCTACTAGAGTCTGAAATACTTCCGGGTGTACAGCACATTCGGTTGCTCGAATGGTGTGTCGACTGAGAAAGTCTGCTTCCCAGTTTAGGACTCCTGGAACGAACACTGCGGACAATGATGGAAGATGGAGTTCTGCCCACTTTAATATGTGACTTACCTTCTTCATTGCTCTTTGGCAGCGAGTTTCTCCCTGATGGTTGAGGTACGCTACTGCCGTTGCATTGTCAAGGCGGATCTGGACTGGTTTTCCTTGCAGAATGTCCTTTGCCTAAGTCAGTGCCATGTATATGGCCCGGAGTTCCAACAGATTTATTGGCAGGCAACTTTCTTCTGTGGTCCATTGTCCCTGGAACCATGATTTTCCGGACACTGCTCCCTAGCCCTAAAGACTGGCATCCGTTGTCAGGATCTCCCAATCTGATATCCAAAAGGGTCTCCCCTTGTCTAGATGGGATGTCTGTAGCCACCTTTTTACCTTTACTGGAAGTACCATCATTTGCTTCTTTATTGTCTGATGCATTCCATTCAATTTGGTAAGAATCAAATGTTGCAAAGGTCTGGAGTGGAATTGTGCATATTCCATCATGTCGAATGTTGACACCACCAACCCCATCACTCGCATCGCTGTGTGAACTGATATTGTTTGACTGTGAAACAATTCCTGAATCATTAACTGCACCTTGGATATCTTTTCCACAGGTAAAAATATTTTCTGCAGACTTGAATCCAATACAGCCCCCAAGTGAATCATCCGTTGTGACGGAATCAGAGACGACTTTGCCCAATTTATGAGCCATACGTGTTTCTGTAGACAAGTTATTGTCTGTTGGAGATGGCTTAAGAGCAATTCCTGGGATTGTGCCAGGATTAAAAGATCGTCGAGGTATGGAAAAACTCTTATCCCCGGCTTGCGGAGATAAGCTGCCATAACCACCATGATCTTGGTAAATACTCTGGGGGGCTGTGGCTAACCCAAAGGGTAAGGCCTGGAACCGAAAATGTTGCTGGAGAATAGCGAACCTGAGGTAACACTGATGGGACAATGCTATCGGCACATGCAGGTAAGCATCCTGTATATCCAGAGATACCATGTAATCCCCGGGTTCCATGGCCAAAATTATGGAGCGTAATGTCTCCATGTGGAACCTTGGGACCCAAATGTATTTGTTTAAAATGTTTAGATTAAGGATGGGCCGAAACGACCCATTTGGCTTCTGGACCAAAAATAGGTTGGAGTAAAAACCCTGCCCCGTTGTGCCTGGGGTACTGGAATAATTACCCCGGACTGAAGCAATTTCTGAACTGCTTCTAGCAGGGCTCTGGCCTTCGCCTCTATATGAGATGGGCTGGTACAAAAAAACCTTCGAGGAAGCTGCTTCTTGAAAGGGAAAACATAACCCAGAGATACCACTTCTTGCACCCAAGCGTCTGTCGACTGCTGCAATATGTGTGCAAACTGAAGAAGACGGCAGATACCACTTCTTGCACCCAAACGTCTGTTGTCGACTGCTGCCATATGTGTGCAAACTGAAGAAGACGGCCCCCTACCTTGGAGTCCCCAAAGTGGAGGCCCGCACCATCAGGCTGACTGTTTCTGTTCTGGTTTGGAAGCTGGCCCTCTAGTGGCCCACTGCTTCCTTGCTTTACCAGACTTATTGTACTGGGTTTGCTTTGATTCATTTTTACCTTTTGTTTTACCTTGCCACCGAAATGGCCGAAATCCAGAGCCCTTAGGTTTAGGATTATAACTGGCAGAAAACCTGAACTTCTTGGATTCGGCTTCTGACTCCAGAATAAATGTCAATTCTTTACCAAAAAGAATGTTCCCAACAAAAGGCAAAGCTTCCAGAACCTTTTTGGATTCGGAATCAGCTTGCCATGTTCGTAGCCAAATTGCTCTGCGAGCAGCTACCATTAAGGCTGACGCTTTGGAAGCAATCGTACCCATATCCATTGCTGCTTCTTCTAGGTATAGCGCAGCTTGTTTCATATGGGCTATATGAGACTCCTGCTCCCTAGTAGGTGCTGAGAGCCCATTTTCCAATTCTTCAGCCCATTCAACTACCGCTTTTGCCATCCAGGCTGAGGCCATAGCCGGCCTTATGACTGCCCCTGACAGAGAAAATATGTTTTTAAAAAAACCATCCACTCTTCTGTCTGTGACATCAGTTAATGACGTAGATGGCAAGGGTAAAATAGATTTTCGCACTAGTCGAATGACGTGCGTATATACCTTAGGAGGCACTTCTCTTTTTAAACAGTCCCCAGTTGGAAAAGGGTAGTAAGAATCTAATTTTTTTGGAATTCTATATTTCCTATTGAGCGTAGCCCAAGGTTCCTTTATGATTTCCGTCAGTTTCTCTGACCCTGGAAACTCAACCCTAACTGTTTTGGGACATTTAAACACAGGTGCTTTAGTTTTAACTATTGGCTCAGCTGAATCTTCTAGAGACAGAATAGCCTTCATTGTTCCAATTAACTCAGCTATATCTTCTGAGCTGAAACCCTCCATTTGTTCTTCATATGGTGAAGTAGAGTATATGGAGTCATCATCCATTACATCATCCTGTGTAACCTGTGAATTTGATGGTATATTTACCCTTGGTTTATCAGCTTGTTGTAGTGTTCCTTCTATGCTGTTTCAGCAGGGTGCTGCACCCTGCCCATTTTTCAAATGTGAAAAAGCACCCTGCCCTTTTTCAGTGCACCCTGCAGGATCAGAAATCACCCCCTTGTATACAGAATGCAACAGTCGGAGTGCATGTTACAATGCAGTGGTCTACTCCTTGCCCATCTCTGAAATTGGAACACAATTTCTGTCCTCTGTGAATGGGATAACAGAGGAGGAAATGACATCACTGCTGTGGCTCCTGTATAACACAGCATTCTGATAAAGAGGAAAAGAACAGGGTAAGCAGTGAACATGTACTGCTTACACTATTTCCCTAGTAGAAGAACAGACTTATTTTGTACCTATATATTTTAACCCTCTGCTTAACTTTTCATAAGGATTAGAACTACTTCAGTACTGTAAGAAACCTTCATTATCTACTTATTAGTTATATGCTACAGCCGTTCTTTCAAGACGACTGGACATATACAGTATTTTTCTCAGTACAGATGTTGGGTGTTACATGGGTCTCCTATATGTATGTATCGGTATATGATACACTAAGGGGAAAATATATGTATAACAACTATATACATATGCGCTATGCTTTGCGCGTAAAGCGTCACACCAAAAATGTGCCATTCAAAATTAAAATGTGCCCTCCTCAGTGATCAGCACCCTGCCCTAAAAAAATCCTAAAGTGAACACTATTGTTGACTTGTAGAAGTTGTAGGGGCTATACCATAAGATGGGAGCTGCATGTATGGGTTAATAGTGTACCCTATTCCTGCGGTTGGAGCTGCCGGGACCAACCTGTCAGCTATACTAGATAGGGTTTGTGCAAATATGGCCCAAGGTGGATCTATTTGCTGTTGAACAGGGATCTGCCTTGTAACCTGCTGAAACGAAAAACAATTTGCACATAACCCCTCATTTGCCAAAGATTTAGTTATTAACCCCACCTTGCAGGACAAACATGTTTTGAGTGTTGGTGTTACTGTTAATGTAACCTCGTCACCTTTTCCGCTCTTAGGGTGTGTACACACGGTGAGATATTTTTTCCCGATTTTGACTATATAGTCAAAATCGCAAGAAAAGTTAGCGCAGATCACAAGTTGAAGGTCACCTTGCGATCCCGATGCGCGGTCCCGCCAGGTCGGCATCACAAGAAAAGATAGACTGTGCTGGCAAGTCAATCCTTGCTAGATCGGTGTACTATCTAGTTCATCTCACATGTCAATGACATCTCACATAAGCCAAAATCGTAAGCACACACAGTCCATATCTCAAGAAAAGTTAGTCAATATCTGTGCTATCTGGGCTCCGGGGAGTTCAAGGGAAATCGCAAGTAAAAAATCGGGCATAGCAAGGATCTCACCGTGTGTACACACCCTTAGACATTATAAATAATCAGCTTTTCCACAGTATACTACACAATCTGTGACTGAAAACACTTTATATGTAATAAAAGTGATATCAATCTGACCCCAACCCAAGCACCAGCATTGAGGTTCAGAAAAAACACTGACAAACATATATAAAGTCAGCAATCACACTAGCAGTCAGCCACGTTATATATTAGTCATATGAGTATGTTATCAACTACAAACACATTTCAAGTATGTAGGCGTACATTTACTGTTTTCTGTACTATACAGTTATTTTAATATATTCAGACGCAATTGCGGAGAAAACCACAGTATTGTACAAAACTCATATGCAATAGGCACTAAAGTTAACTATTCATACTAACAACAGTAGATAGAAATTTAGTGCTGTATAACCCTTGCTCTGTAGAGTGGGATACAGGGAGACTCACCCCACTTCCAGGATCGATCAATAAGTTTAGCAACCGCTGAGGGGATCCAGACGCTACTAGTGTACACTGCCACTCCGGTATTTTTATTGGACACAGACGCTCAGTGAACGTTTGGGTCGCAGACATGAGCGTCTGCATGCACTGTCTCTTAGCGGTAAACCTTAGCGTATACAGACACAGCGGCTTATGCTGCGACCGAGACGGAAGTGAGGCAATCAGTTCATGGCGGGAGACGCACGGAAACTGGTCATGAACTGGGGGGGGGGAGGGGAGGGGTGACCAGGAGAGCATCTGACTCCCCACTGCTGACATCAACCCTAGGGATCGCAGCCTCAAACTTATCCTGGAGCCTTATGATACCTAAAGCCTAGCGCTAGAGCACCCGTGGTGGTGGCTCGCCAGCTACTGTTTGGTAGTCTCCTCCCAAAACAGTGAGGCTGTGTCCGTATTCCCCTTCTAAACAGCCTGGTAATGTCTGCTGGACCTGCTAGTAACATCCAACACAGGCCCGGCGGAGAGTTGTTGGAGCGACTCTTTCCAATATGCGTGTAAGACGCTGTTAGGATAGATCACTCAAAAACATAGTAAGACTATAAAAATAAATCAAATAAAGCTCAGGGCTGCCAAAACCCAGCAGCCCTGTGACCATGGTCCGGCTCCTGCCGCACCAAACAAAAAACTGATTTGACTGAGTCGGTGGGCGGGATTATATGGATGAGCCCGGTGCATCCTGGGAGGCCAGAAATCTCGTGATCGTTTCGTGCCAATCCGCCGTCGCTCCAGCATATCCCAATGTTATCTTGTGGATAACCTGTAGACCCTGCCGGAGAAATCAAATTTTCCATCGGGCACATGGAATCACACCTATTGTTGATGTCATCATCTCAAGAAGACAATGCCCTAACCTTAGCAAAACTATGCCTTTTTTCATGAGATGTATGAAAATTCACAATTTGGCCACACACCTCTCCTCTGAAAGCGTAATTTCATATAGAAGTGTGTCTATTGGAACACCTAAAAACTTAATTTTCTGAACTAGCACCAAGTGACTCCTCTCCCAATTTATAATCCATCCATATAACTGCAGAAACTGAATTGTCTGCTGTAATTTTTTCTCTACCAATTCCTCAGACTTGCATGAAATTAAAATTAAAATGTTCGGATATGACCAAATCTCTATGTCTTACTTCCCCAGACAAGCCATCAATGTTATAAGGACCTTCGTGAATGTCCTTGGCGACATCACTAGACCAAACGGAAGACTGCTAAACTGAAGTGCCTGACCTGAATACAGAATTTGAGGTATTTTCGACTTTGCTGATTGACTGGTACATGAAAGTATGCGTCCTTTAAATCGACTGAGACAAGAAAGTCTTCAATTCATAAACCTGTAAGGATTTACTTCAACATTTCCACGCAAAACTGGTTCTACAGCCGGAGGCTGCTTCAAACTTTTTTCCAATGCTCTGACCTGCAAAAGGTAGGCCTGGCATTTTTTACCTTCCAAATATCTAAAAACTCTATAAGGTATCTGATGGATACCACATTCAACACCCAATTGTCTTTGACTGAAATTTTTCATGCTCCCACTGCAGGAGGACCGTAGCAGTCAGTCTTGTATTATTTCTTCTATATTAAACATAGAATTTAACAGGAGATAAGATCCACTTGGCCCATCTAGTCTGCCCCTTTTTTTTAACCATATTTTTACCTCTAATCTTAACTGATCCTTATTTATTTGTAAGGATATCTTTATGTTTATCCCATGCATGTTTAAATTGCACTACTGTCGTCGTAGCCTCTACCACCTCTGATGGGAGGCTATTGCACTTGTCCACCACCCTGCCAGTTTCACTGCATATCCTTGTGTTCTAATATTTCTCTTCATTTGAAGAATGTTTCCCTCTTGGACTTTGTTAAAACCCTTGATACATTTGAAAGTTTCTATCATGTCCCCCCTTTCCCTTCTCTGCTACAAACTATATATATGTTAAGATCTTTTATACTCTGAGTATGTTTTGTGATGTAGGCCATGCACCATTTTCGTTGCTCTTCTTTGTACAGTCTCTAATGTATTAATATCCTTCTGAAGATATGGTCTCCAGAATTGAACACAGTATTCTAGATGAGGCCGTGCCAATGACCTATACAGTGGCATTATTACTTCTTTCTTTCTGCTGTTGAATCCTGTCCCATATGACTGATGAAAGGACTGTCTAGACCAGGCATTCCCAACCACGGTCCTCAAGGCACACCAACAGTGCAGGTTTTAGTGATATCCAGGCTGCAGCACAGATGGTTAAATCAAAATAACTGAGCTACTAATTAAGTCACCTGTGCTGAAGCCTGGATATCACTAAAACATGCACTGTTAGTGTGCCTTGAGGACCGTGGTTGGGAATGCCTGGTCTAGACACACCAGAACATAGATCTAGCAGAAAAGGATACTATGTCTAGAGAAGCTTTACATAAAAATTCTCTGGCCTTTTGCATTACTTCCAGATTTCTCAGTATATAATGCTTGGAAATGTTTTCTTCCAAATCCGTATGTATGCAAGAACCCTTCTTAGGGTCCTAGATATAAAGGCTATAGCCATGCCAGACTTTAAAAAGACACAGCAGATTAAATATGCAATTTCATAAAAGAATTCTATATCTTCCTGTCCATTGTGTCATGAAAAGACGCATCATCTTCTAAAGCAGGGCTGGGGAACCTTTTTCCTGCCAAGGGCCATTTGGATTTTTTCGACATCATTTACAAGCTATTTTTTTTAGTGCCACCCAACCCCTCCCCAATGTGCGCGCTCTCCTAGGAAAGTAGGCGTGGTCTTACAAATAATGGCCACAGTAATAGCTGCTAACACACACTGTCCCCAGTAATGACAGACACACATAATGCCCCAGTACGTGCACTCACCACTGGTCCAGGTCCTGAATCCGCAGCACAGCTATTCCTCCCACCCACAGCCAGCAGAGCTTCCTCCAACTCCAAAGCTGGGTAAACTCACAGCTAGCTTTGTGAGGGCTGCGCTGGCGGCCCACCGTAGCCCACCGCCACCCAGCACTACAGCTGCAGCTCCGATTGCAAGTACTGTCCCGCTCTCATTTAAGTGCAATGGGCTGCGGCTAGCCATGGCTTTGTGGTCGCCGGCTCCCCGGTTAGAGGGGAAGCCGGAGGGACAGCAGCAGCAGTGGTGGCTAGCGGTAGCTACAGCCGTCGCATGCACAGTGTGTCACAGCACCCTGGTTAGTGGAGGGGCTGGTGGCAGTCGCGGAAGGGGGTGCTCTGTGGCAGTTCGTCTTCCCAAATAGTCGGGAAGCAAGGGGTTCTCTCTCTGAGCGGTCTGCCGCGCACTATATCATGGGAGATGTAGTTTTCTCACACTGAACATTGAATACACTGCACAGTGTGAGAAAACGACATCTCCCAGGAAGCTGTGCGCCGCAAACGGCTTTACACTCGGCGGCTGCCTCCGGACAAAACAAAATGCCTTTTCGGGCTGGATAAGGCCCGCGAGCCGGAGGTTCCCTACCCCTGTTCTAAAGAGATGATGGTTCTAGATGTTAACTCAGATACAGCATTCACTTTAAATACAGTAAAGCAATCAAGAAACTGTTCATATTTAATAGGGTACATTCGCACAATTTAACTTCCCTTGTCTCTTACCCAAATTCCTCTACTCTTTTGAAATCAAATCCTTCATGTCTTTATGAACAGGAAAACATCTGCCCCTTCTGGATCTATCCTCAAATAACAGATCTTGCTCATCAGAAGGCTCCACTGCGTCTCTATAATTTAAAGTGTGCCTGCTTCCTCTGCAGGCACACATTTTCCAGTGTACGGTGCTATCATTAAATAGGTCTCTAAGACCTCACTGCATACTGCGCGTGTGCCGCTAGCCCAGCACGGCCTCCTAGGGAAGCAGCCTTCTGATGGCACAAAAAACTGGAAGTACTACGTGTTTGATGCCGCCCGCGGTACTCCCTTACAGGTGCCAGATCCCAGAACTGAAATTAAGCTCCCGTCCACCATAAACATAATGCAACCTGTCTGGCCAATCCTCAGCGGCAATGCGCAAGGTTTTCAAAAAGGCCGCACTCCCAATATATATGCATCATCTTCCTCCTGGGGAGCCAAGTTTCCAGGCTAACTTAAACAGGTCATCTAGCTCTAGTCAGGTAAAGTGACATTAGGCTTGTTCTGTGTAAAGAAAAACGGCGTCTGTGACGCAGCGTCTTCTAAAGGGAGTTTTAACACGTCCAGTATACAGAATGTGGGGTTCAATACCCTGAGCAGAAACGGAATCCCCACTAACGGGATCTAAGTTCTTCCCATCCTCCTGTATATCTTCATCTGAATCAGAGAGTAGAGCAGGTAAACCACGCTTTTGTGGTCCTGAGTTAGAGAGGGGGGGGGTGGGGGGGGGGGGAATGTGTAACATCTGATCTGGCAGCTAGTTCTGCAACAGCCTGCTGTAGTAGCTGAGTTTTTTGAGCATTAGCAGCGAGTTGTGATGACATGTCAGACATTATAGTTTTAATGGCACCTAGCCAGGAAGGCTCTTGACCCTCTCCCCCAGCCCCCTTACTGAGTTGTGAAGATTTGCTGCATTGTTCACAGGATACCGAATCAGATAAGGGAGAGAATCTGGTGTGGCATATACTGCAGAGTTCGTGGTTACCCATGTTCACAGTAAAGCACAATTACATACACATACACACACATTTTAATTACCCACCGGTAAATCCTTTTCTCGTAGTCCGCAGAGGATACTGGGGTCCACATTAGTACCATGGGGTATAGACGAGTCCACTAGGAGCCTTGGCACTTTAAGAAATCAATAGTGTGCACTGGCTCCTCCCTCTATGCCCTTCCTACCAGACTCAGTCTAGAAACTGTGCCTGAGGAGACGGACATGTCCTGAGAAAGGACGTAACAGAACATTGGTGAGATTCAAACCAACACACACAAACAAGAGGAAAGCCATACTAACCAAATTGAATAGGAACAGCAACAGCTGAACCAACAACATTACTTAAAGTAACAGTGCAGGAAAAACAAAGTACTGGGCGAGTGCCCAGTATCCTCTACAGACTACGAGAAAAGGATTTACCGGTAGGTAATTAAAATCCTATTTTCTCTTACGCCCTAGAGGATACTGGGGTCCACATTAGTACCATGGGGATGTACCAAAGCGCCAAACCGGGTGGGAGAGTGCGGAGGTTCCTGCAGAACTGATTGTCCGCTGAGGACCTTCAGTTTGGTCAAAGTATCAAACTTGTAGAACTTAGCAAACGTGTTCGAACCCGACCAAGTAGCTGCTCGGCAGAGTTGTAGAGCTGAGACACCCCATCCTGGCAGCTGCCCAGGAAGAACCCACCAACCAAGTAGAGTGGGCATGAACAGATTTAGGAACCGGCAATCCTGCCGATGAATAAGCATGCTGGATAGAAAGCCTAATCCAGCAAGCAATGGACTGCTTTGAAGCAGGACACCCAATTTTCTTGGGATCATAGAGAACAAACAGCGAGTCAGATTTCCTGTGACGAGCTGTCCGCTTCACGTAGATCTTCAAAGCCTTCACAACAGCCAAGGACTTTGAGGTAGCAGAGGTGTCAGTAAACACTGGAACCACAATAGGTTGGTTGATATGAAACGCAGACACCACCTTAGGAAGAAATTGCTAACGAGTTCTGAGTTCAGCTCTATCTTCATGAAAAATCAAATAGGGGCTTTTGCGAGACAACGCCCCCAGCTCCGACACACGCCTCGCAGAAGCCAAGGCCAACAGTGTGACAACCTTACACGTAAGAAACGTTACATCAATGGCCTGTAAAGGCTCAAAACATTCCGATTGTAGGAACTGCAACACCACGTTGAGATCCGAAGGTGCCATAGGAGGCACAAAGGGTGGTTGGCTGTGCAGAACCCCCTTCAAAAATGTCTGAACCTCAGGGAGAAAAGCCAATTGTTTCTGGAAGAAAATGGATAAGGCCAAAATCTGGACCTTCAAGGAGCCCAAATATAGGCCCACATCCACACCAGACTGTAAAAAAAGGAGAAAACGTCCCAGTTGAAATTCCACTGCAGGAAATTTCCTGTTTTCACACCACGAGACATACTTTTTCAAAATACGGTGGTAATGTCTAGACGTTACCCCTTTTCTGGCTTGGATCAAGGTTGGAATAACCTTGTTCGGAATGCCTTTCCGGGCTAAAATTTTATGCTCAACTTCCATGCCGTCAAACGTAGCCGTGGAAAGTCTTCATAGACGAATGGCCCCTGTTGTAGAAGATCCGCTCAAAGAGTTAGAGCATCTCCAGTAGATACGCGTACAAGGCCCTTCTTGGCCAATCCGGAGCAATGAGAATTGCTTGAACCCTTTCCCTTTTTATTCTTTTGAGAATTATTGGGATCAGTGGAAGAAGTAGAAACACGTAAACCATTTGGTAGACCCATGGAGTCACCAGATTGTCCACCGCCACTGCTTGCGAGTCCCTCGACCTGGAACAATACCGCTTTAGCTTCTTGTTGAGACAAGAGCCCATCATGTCTATCTGTGAAATTCCCCAGCAACGTGTTAAGGACTCGAACACCTGCTGGTGAAGGGCCCACTCTCCCGGGTGGAGGTCATGCCTGCTGAGGAAGTCCGCTTCCTAGGTGTCTACTCCCGGAATTAAGATTGCAGACAGCGCCACAGTGTGTCTTTCTGCCGAGAGAATCCGTTACCTCTGACATTGCTGCTCTGCTCTTCGTTCCGCCCTGTCGGTTTATGTACGTTACTGCAGTCACATTGTCCGACTGAACCTGAATGGCGTGATTTTGAAGAAGATGCGATGCAAGTAACAGGGTGTTGTATATGGCTCTTAGTTTCAGAATGTTGATTGGAAAAATGGTTTCCTGACTTGACCATTTTCCTTGGAACTGTTCCCCCTGGGTGACTTCTCCTCAACTTCTGAGGCTTGCATCTGTGGTTAGCAGATCCCAATTTTGAATCCCGAACCTTCGACCCTCGGTCAGGTGAGAAGTCTGAAGCCACCACAGAAGAGAAATCCTGGCTTTGGTGACAGACGTATCCTCTGGTGCATGTGAAGATGCGATCCGGATCATTTGTCCAGCAGATGCAGCTGGAAGGGCCTCGCATGAAACCTTCTGTACTGCAGAGCCTTGTAAGAGGTGACCATCTTCCCCAGAAGGCGAATGTATAGATGCACCGATATCCAGGCTGGTTTTAGGACATCCTGCACCATCGACTGGATTACCAATGTTTTTCCAACAGAAGGAATACCTTCTGTTCCTCCGTATCCAGTATCATCCCCAGAAAAAAAAAAACTCAGTGTTTCCAGGTGGAATTTTGGTAGGTTCAGAATCCAACCGTGATCCTGAAGTAGTTGGGTTGAGAGAGCAAGGTTTTAATCAGCAGGTCGTCCAGATACGGTATTATGTTCACTCCCTGCTTGCGAAGGAGAAACAATCTCTTCCATTATCTTGGTAAATATCCTTGGTGCCCTGGAAAGGCCAAATGGCAGGGCCAGAAACTGGTAGGGACAGTCCTGTAGTGCAAACCTTAGATAAGCTTGATGAGGCGGCCAAATCAGAATATGAAGGTATGCATCCTTGATGTCCAGAGACACCATGAATTCCCCCTCCTCCAGACCTGAGATCGCTGCTCTCAGACTCCATCTTGAACTTGAACACCCTTAAATACGGGTTAATTGATTTGAGGTTTAAAATGGGCCTTACCGACTTACCGAACTGTCCGGTTTCGGTACCACAAACAGGATGGAGTAATAACCCTGGTTTTGTAGTTGAAGTGAATCTGGGACAATGTCCTGAGTCTGTACCAGTTTTTGAATTGTTGACTGTAAAGTCATACCTGTTTCCGGAGAAGCTGGTAAGCCTGATTTGAAGAATCTGTGAGGTAGGAGTTCCTGAAACTCCAGTCTGTATTCCTGGGTGATAAGGTCCGTGACCCAGGGATCCTGGCAAGATGTTGCCCAAACGTGACTGAAATAACGTAACCAAGCTCCCACCTGCCTGTCTTCCAGGCAGTGCAGACCAACAACATGCTAAAGGCTTTGAGGAAGCAAACCCGGAGGTCTGTTCCTAAGAACCTGCAGCTGCTGGTTTTCTGGGTTTACCTCTATTACTTTTGAAGGCTGTAGAAGAACCTTTGGATTTGCCTTTGAATTTTGCTGTCCGAAAGAACTGCACAGTTGGAGCAGAGTAGGTTTTCCTAGCCGGGGGTGCTGCGGAAGGAAGGTACGTAGACTTACCCACCGTAACCTTGGATATCCACTTATCCAGTTCATCTACAAAAAGAGCCTCACCTGTGAATGGTTGGTTTTCCACGCCTTTCCTGGAATCCGCATCCGCAGTCCACTGGCGTAGTCACAAGCCCCTGCGCGCTGACACTGCCATGGCAGTGATGCATGCGTTGAGCAAACCAATTTCCTTTATGGCCTCCACCATAAAGTTAGCAGAGTCTTGAATATGCTGAAGAATAAAACTATCTCCCCCCTGGGTAAGGTATCCAATCCATCAAAATGGCGTTAGAGACCCATGCGCAAGCAATAGTGGGTCTCTTGGCCACCCCAGCAGCAGTGTATAACGATTTGAGAGTGTTCTCAATCTTGCGGTCAGCTGTGTCCTTTAAGGATGCTGCCCCAGGACTATCTTACGTGACAACCTACATACCGATGCGTCCACAATCGGAGGGTTTTCCCAATTCTTTCTATCTTCCAGAGGAAAGGGAAAGGATGTAATTAATCTTTTAGGGATCTGAAATTTTTTGTCAGGGTTAGCCCAAGTTTCTTCAAACAGGGCATTCAATTCCTTTGATGCAGGAAAAGTAGCCGAGGATTTATTTTTTACATAAAAATAAGATTCCTCCTCTACCTCCGCCGTCTTGTCAGGACACTCAGCTGTGCAGGAAACACAGTCCCTGGACTTGGTAACGTGAAGGGACACAAACACCCACAGACAGAAGGTGAAAACACAGTTTAACCCACACAGAGCCCTCAGGGAGACACAGAAATTGGAGCCAGCCAAACAGCGCCCCTGTAACCAACTAAAACTTAGCAGGGTCGCCACACTAAGTCCCTTAATAGGGCTTAGTATACTACAACACTCCATCCCCCCCCCTAAGATCCCCTGGTACCGCTGAGGAGAAATGGAGTCTTTGTGGAGGAGCTGCGCTTCCCTGTGATTCCTGTCAGTGTAAGCAGCAGAGGGAAAATGGTGCTGCTGGATCTGCTCATAGTGAAGCCCCGCCCCTTTAATGGCGCTCAGCTTTTCGCTTTTATTATACTGGCCTGAGGTAATTTTTATGCCTAACAGAGGGTTAAAACCCTTGTTAGGTATGTAGCCAGTGTGGGTATGCATTGGTGGCTCATCGCGCCCCTCACAGCAGGACACACGTCTGTGTATGTCCTCTGAGCCCCCTGGAGCGCAGCCTGCACTCAGAGCTGCGCTCCTACCCTTGGACCGCCATTCCCGCCGGCGACCCGCTAACCGGGACGCTGGCGCTGTACTCACCACTCTTCTGTCTTCTGCCTCTGTTAGGTGTGGTGGCGTGCTGCGGGAGGGTACGCTTGCCGTGGTGGGGCTTGCAAATGACTCCCTCAGGAGCTCAGTGTCCTGACAGCGGTGAACGTCCCATTAACTCTTTAGGAAGTTGGGCCTTTCTCCCCCCTAAGTCCCATGAAGCAGGCAGCCTAGTGACAATCAGACCTGCCTGAAAACAACAAATAGAAAATAAGATTTTACTTACCGGTAAATCTATTTCTCGTAGTCCGTAGTGGATGCTGGGGACTCCGTAAGGACCATGGGAATAGACGGGCTCCGCAGGAGACAGGGCACCTTAAGAAAAAATTTGGATTCTGGTGTGCTCTGGCTCCTCCCTCTATGTCCCTCCTAAAGACCTCAGTTAGAGAAACTGTGCCCGGAAGAGTTGACAGTACAAGAAAAGGATTTTGGAATCCAGGGCAAGACTCATACCAGCCACACCAATCACACCGTATAACTTGTGATAAACTTACCCAGTTAACAGTATGAACAACGACAGAGCATCAGATCAACCCTGATGCAACTATAACATAACCCTTATTTAAGCAATAACTATATACAAGTATTGCAGAATAAGTACGCACTTGGGACGGGCGCCCAGCATCCACTACGGACTACGAGAAATAGATTTACCGGTAAGTAAAATCTTATTTTCTCTAACGTCCTAGTGGATGCTGGGGACTCCGCAAGGACCATGGGGATTATACCAAAGCTCCCAAACGGGCGGGAGAGTGCGGATGACTCTGCAGCACCGAATGAGCAAACACAAGGTCCTCCTCAGCCAGGGTATCAAACTTGTAGAACTTCGCAAAAGTGTTCGAACCTGACCAAGTAGCTGCTCGGCAAAGCTGTAATGCCGAGACCCCTCGGGCAGCCGCCCAAGAAGAGCCCACCTTCCTTGTGGAGTGGGCTTTTACTGATTTTGGCAGCGGCAATCCAGCCGCAGAATGAGCCTGCTGAATCGTGTTACAGATCCAGCGAGCAATAGTTTGCTTTGAAGCAGGAGCACCCAGCTTGTTGGATGCATACAGGATAAACAGCGACTCAGTTTTCCTGACTCTAGCCGTTCTGGCTACATAAACCTTCAAAGCCCTGACCACATCTAGTAACTCGGAATCCTCCAAGTCACGAGTAGCCACAGGCACCACAATAGGTTGGTTCATATGAAAAGATGACACCACTTTTGGCAGAAATTGTGGACGGGTCCGCAATTCTGCCCTGTCCATATGGAAAACCAGATAGGGGCTTTTATGTGACAAAGCCGCTAATTCTGACACACGCCTAGCCGAAGCCAAGGCTAACAGCACTACCACCTTCCACGTGAGATATTTTAACTCCACGGTTTTTAGTGGCTCAAACCAGTGTGACTTCAGGAAACTCAACATCCCAAGGTGCCACCGGAGGCACAAAAGGGGGCTGAATATGCAGCACTCCCTTTACAAACGTCTGAACTTCAGGCAGAGAAGCCAGTTCTTTTTGAAAGAAAATAGACAGGGACGAAATCTGGACCTTAATGGAACCCAATTTTAGGCCCAAAGTCACTCCCGACTGTAGGAAGTGAAGGAAACGGCCCAGCTGGAATTCCTCCGTGGGGGCATTCCTGGCCTCACACCAAGCAACATATGTTCGCCATATACGGTGATAATGTTTAGCCGTCACGTCCTTCCTAGCCTTTATCAGCGTAGGAATAACTTCATCCGGAATGCCTTTTTCTGCTAGGATCCGGCGTTCAATCGCCATGCCGTCAAACGCAGCCGCGGTAAGTCTTGGAACAGACAGGGCCCCTGTTGCAACAAGTCCTGTCTTAGAGGCAGAGGCCATGGGTCCTCTGTGAGCATTTCTTGCAGATCTGGATACCAAGTCCTTCTTGGCCAATCCGGAACAATGAGTATTGTTCTCACTCCTCTTTTTCTTATGATTCTCAGCACCTTGGGTATGAGAGGAAGAGGAGGAAATATATAAACCGACTGGAACACCCACAGTGTCACTAGTGCGTCTACAGCTATCGCCTGAGGGTCTCTTGACCTGGCGCAATACCTCTGTAGCTTTTTGTTGAGGCGGGATGCCATCATGTCCACCTGTGGCAGTTCCCACCGACTTGCAATCTGCGTGAAGACTTCTTGATGAAGTCCCCACTCTCCTGGGTGGAGGTCGTGCCTGCTGAGGAAGTCTGCTTTCCAGTTGTCCACTCCCGGAATGAACACTGCTGAAAGTGTGCTTACGTGATTCTCCGCCCAGCGAAGAATTCTGGTGGCTTCCGCCATCGCCACCCTGCTCCTTGTGCCGCCTTGGCGGTTTACATGAGCCACTGTGGTGATGTTGTCTGACTGAATCAGAACCGATTGGTCGCGAAGCAGGGTCTCCGCTTGACGTAGGGCGTTGCATATGGCCCTTAGTTCCAGGATGTTGATGTGAAGGCAAGTCTCCTGACTTGACCACAGACCTTGGAAATTTCTTCCCTGTGTGACTGCCCCCCACCCTCGGAGGCTTGCATCCGTGGTCACCAGGACCCAGTCCTGAATGCCGAATCTGCGGCCCTCGAGGAGGTGAGCATTCTGCAGCCACCACAGGAGAGACACCCTGGCCCTGGGGGATAGGGTGATCAGCCGATGCATCTGAAGATGTGATCCGGACCACTTGTCCTACAGATCCCATTGAAAGGTCCTCGCATGGAACCTGCCGTAGGGAATGGCCTCGTATGATGCCACCATCTTTCCCAGGACTCGCGTGCAGTGATGCACCGACACCTGTTTTGGCTTTAATAGGTCTCTGACCAGTGTCATGAGCTCCTGAGCCTTCTCCATCGGGAGATAAACCCTCTTCTGGTCTGTGTCCAGAATCATGCCCAGGAAGGGCAGACGAGTCGTAGGAATCAACTGCGATTTTGGAATATTTAGAATCCAGCCGTGCTGTTGTAACACTTCCCGAGAGCATGCTACGCTGATCAGCAACTGCTCTCTGGACCTCGCTTTTATGAGGAGATCGTCCAAGTATGGGATAATTGTGACCCCTTGCTTTCGCAGGAGCACCATCATTTCCGCCATTACCTTGGTAAATATTCTCAGTGCCGTAGAGAGACCAAACGGCAACGTCTGGAATTGGTAATGACAATCCTGTACCACAAATCTGAGGTACACCTGATGAGGTGGATAAATGGGGACATGAAGGTATGCATCCTTTATGTCCAGAGTCACCATAAAATCCCCCCCTTCCAGGCTTGCGATGACCGCTCTGAGCGATTCCATCTTGAACTTGAACCTTTTCAGGTATATGTTCAGGGATTTTAAATTCAATATGGGTCTGACCGAACCGTCCGGTTTCGGTACCACAAACATGGTCGAATAATAACCCTTTCCTTGTTGAAGGAGGGGAACCTTGACCACCACCTGCTGAAGATACAATTTGTGAATTGCAGCTAACACTATTTCCGCCTGTAAGGGGGAAGCTGGCAGGGCCGATTTGAGGTATCGTGAGGAGGCATCTCTTCGAATTCCAGCTTGTATCCCTGAGACACAATCTCTATTGCCCAGGGATCCACCTGGGAGTGAACCCACTTGTGGCTGAAATTTCGGAGACGCGCTCCCACCCGGCCCTAGCTCCGCCTGTGGAGCCCCAGCGTCATGCGGTGGATTTAGTGGTAGCCGGGGAGGACTTCTGTTCCTGGGAACTAGCTGTGTTGTGCAGCTTCCTTCCTCTGCCCCTGCCTCTGGCAAGAAAGGACGCACCTCGGACTTTCTTGCCTTTTTGTGATCGAAAGGACTGCATTTGGTAATACGGTGCTTTCTTAGGTTGTGAGGGAACATATGGCAAAAAATTTGACTTTCCAGCAGTAGCTGTGAAGACCAGGTCCGAGAGACCCTCCCAAAACAATTCCTCACCCTTGTAAGGTAAAACCTCCATGTGCCTTTTTGAGTCGGCATCGCCTGTCCATTGCCGAGTCCACAGGACCCTTCTGGCAGAAATAGACATTGCATTTATTCTAGAGCCCAGTACGCTAATGTCTCTTTGAGCATCTCTCATATATAGGACAGCGTCTTTTATATGCCCCAGGGTCATTAATATAGTATCCTTGTCTAAGGTATCAAGTTCCTCAGATAAGGTATCCGTCCATGCTGCTACAGCACTACACACCCAGGCCGACGCAATTGCCGGCCTTAGTAAGGTACCTGAATGTGTATAAATGGACTTCAGGGTACCCTCTTGCTTTCTATCCGCAGCATCTTTTAGGGTGGCCGTATCCTGTGACGGCAGGGCTACCCTCTTGGATAAGCGTGTTAGAGCTTCGTCCACCCTAGGGGAGGATTCCCAGCGTAACCTGTCCGTTGGCGGGAAAGGATACGCCATAAGCATCCGTTTGGAATTCTGCAGTTTTTTATCTTGAGATTCCCCCTTCACATGAGCTAAATGAGTTATGTGAAAAGGCTTGGGAAAGGTCACCTCCTGCCTTTTTTCCCCATACATATGAACCCTCTTGTCAGGGACTGGGGTTTCCTCTGTGATATGCAACACATCCTTCATTGCTATAATCATATAACGGATGGCTTTAGCCAATTTAGGCTGTAACTTTGCATCATCGTAATCGACACTGGAGTCAGAATCCATGTCGGTATCTGTGTCAACAATTTGGGATAGTGGGCACTTCTGAGACCCTGACGGCCTCTGCGACATAGGATCAGGCATGGGCTGAGACCCCGACTGTCCTAAGGTTTCAACTTTATCCAACCTTTTATGCAAGGAATTAACATTATCATTTAAAACCTTCCACATATCCATCCAATCAGGTGTCGGCGCCGTCGGCGGAGACACCACATTCATTTGCTGCCGCTCTGCTTCCACATAGCCTTCCTCGTCAAACATGTCGACACAAGCGTACCGACACACCACACACACAGGGGATGCTCTTTTTTTGAAGACAGTTCCCCCACAAGGCCCATTGGAGAGACAGAGAGAGAGTATGCCAGCACACACCCCAGCGCTATATGTCCCAGGAATCACACAGTAACTTAGTGTTAACCCAGTAGCTGCTGTTTATTATGTTTTTGCGCTAAATTTATGTGCCCCCCCTCTCTTTTTACCCTCTTCTACCGTGAATCTGCAGGGGAGAGCCTGGGGAGCTTCATCTCAGCGGAGCTGTGGAGAAAAAATGGCGCTGGTGAGTGCTGAGGAAGAAGCCCCGCCCCCTCGACGGCGAGCTTCTGTCCCGCGTTTCTGTACAATATTATGGCGGGGGCTCATACATATATACAGTGCCCAACTGTATATATGTCCAACTTTTGCCAAGAGGTCCTAATTGCTGCCCAGGGCGACCCCCCTGCGCCCTGCACCCTACAGTGACCGGAGTGTGTGGGTTAGTGTGGGAGCAATGGCGCACAGCTGCAGTGCTGTGCGCTACCTCAGTAAAGACTGGAGTCTTCTGCCTCCGATTTTGAAGTCTTCTTGCTTTTTTCACCCGGCTTCTGTCTTCCGGCTCTGCGAGGGGGACGGCGGCGCGGCTCCGGGATCGGAGGACAAAGGGTGAGATCCTGTGTACGATCCCTCTGGAGCTAATGGTGTCCAGTAGCCTAAGAAGCAGGACCTATTTTCAGAGAGTAGGGTTGCTTCTCTCCCCTCAGTCCCACGATGCAGGGAGCCTGTTGCCAGCAGATCTCCCTGAAAATAAAAAACCTAACAAAATACATTCTTATAGCAAGCACAGGAGAGCTCACTAAGTAGCACCCAGCTCGTCTGGGCACAGATTCAAACTGAGGTCTGGAGGAGGGACATAGAGGGAGGAGCCAGAGCACACCAGAATCCAAATTCTTTCTTAAGGTGCCCTGTCTCCTGTGGAGCCCGTCTATTCCCCATGGTCCTTACGGAGTCCCCAGCATCCACTAGGACACAGGTTCTCAAACTCGGTCCTCAGGACCCCACACAGTGCATGTTTTGCAGGTCTCCTCACAAAATCACAAGTGAAATAATTAGCTCCACCTGTGGACCTTTTAAAATGTGTCAGTGAGTAATTAATACACCTGTGCACCTGCTGGGTTACCTGCAAAACATGCACTGTGTGGGGTCCTGAGGACCGAGTTTGAGAACCTATGCACTAGGACGTCAGAGAAAATAAAAGCAGAAAACTCTTCAGGAGCTTCCCTAAGCGTGACCGGCTCCTCCGGGCACATCTTCTAAACTGAGTCTGGTGGGAGGGGCATAGAGGGAGGAGCCAGTGCACACTAATGATTTTTTAAAGTGCCCAAGGCTCCTAGTGGACCCGTCTATACCCCATTGTACTAATGTGGACCCCCAGTATCCTCTACGACATGAGAGAAAACTTAGTAAGCCAGCCCTTACTGTATGTGAGAGGGAGATAGAGAGAGGAGACCAGCACACCCCAGCTACACAGCCCCAGTGAGGCTGTGAGCTGTTATATCACAGTGAAAGACCTATGATTACTGTCTTTTATAGGACACAGACTGCGTACAATAGCGGCTCTCCCCCTTTGCTACACCCTGTACCAGTTTTCCAGCATTTTCTGAGTGTCAGGTGGAGCTGTGTGTGCCTGCTGCTGCTGTAAGCACAGGAAGGCGCCAAAATGCTGCTGGCCCTGCTCTGAGGTAGCTCCTCCCCCCTTATCCCAACCCAAAAGGCGCTGGAGCTACAGTGTTTTTTTATACTGGCAAGGTTTTTAAGCTATTTGGAAGAAATCACACAAGTGCTAGCTTAAGCCACCGCTAGCCAGTGTACACAGGGGGCTATAGCGGGTCCACCCCTAGGAGGGTCCGGTATGCCTCCCCTGCGGTCAGCCGCATTTGAACCAGGGGACCCCCCTAGCGGGGCCCCCGGAGTACACACCACTGTCGTCACCTTCAGGCTATTGTTAGGGGTGTGCTGCGATTGCGACAGCTAAGGCGCAGTGCCCCACTGTACAAACAACCTCGGGGAAGCGGCTCTGACACCTCGCAAGGCCGTTGACCGTCACCCCCTCAGTAATTCCCACGGTGCAGGTATGCTGTTGCCCAAACAGCATACCAAAAATAATAAAGATTGATAAGAAACTAAAGAAAACTCTCTGGAGCTGCAGAGATGTGTATCCTCTCCTGAGGGCACATTTTTCTAAACTGCCTGTGGGAGGGGGCAACACGTGAAGAAATTTAGAGGGCACTAAGTTTCCCCAATATTCCTTATGGATGCTAGAGAAATAAGTACTCCTCCCATGATGTAGTAGACGACAAATGCTTATATTAGCAAAATCTCTATAGTTATTTTAATGAAAGTCTTACTTTCCTACCTTTCCAGATTAATTTAGAGAACATCCCACCAGTACAGAGAGATTTGTTTCAAATAAAATTAATATACTTTATAATAATATGTAGTGCACCTGGTTCAGATTGTTATTGGTATGGGACTGTATTGGTAACCCCCCATACCTAAAAATAAACAAAGCAAGGAAAAAAAAAAATAATAATAATAATAATAATAATAATAACTTACAAGTCCTTACCACTTTGAGAGATAAAGATATATATATATTTTTTTCCAAGAGATTGAAAGTTAGGATCATTAGAAATGAAAAGCCTCACAAGTTTTTATGTTAAAGGGGCAAAACTTTGCAGAGGACTATAATACAAAATTTACTTTTGGGGGCACCCACAAAACATATCAGACATTAAAGTGGGGAATTCAAGTAAACGTGCTACAGAATGGCGCCAGGAATGAGTGCCTGGAACCATTCAATTAAACGCGTTGTAAACTTCGAACCAGATGATTTCTACATCTGACAAAACTAGTGCCGCGATTCGAGTTACGCCCTTACCACCCACACTAACAGCATCACACCTGCCACTTAAGTTGGAGAATGCAGTTTACCACTAAATGTCATTCTTTAGGCGTGCTAACCTGCATTGCCCGACTTAGCACCAGACGCAATGTAGTTAACTGAATAGCTCCAGCAATAAATTCCTGGCGCTATTCAATATCACATTTAAATGAATTCCCCCAAATAATCAAACCAACAGATTTTTTTCTCTCTCTCTTTTTTATTTTTTTTATTCCTTTAAATACCAAGTTAAGATTCTTAAGCATGCCCCGGATTTTAGTCATTTTAGCTATTGTCTATAAATCATCTTCTTTAAAAAGATCTCCGGAGGGAGAACATGTATTGCTGCCCGACACAGTCTCCCAAAGAGAGAGAGGATGTCACAGTGCAGATAGTACTCAGAGGTTGATTCCAAATTTCTCAAAAGAGGGCGGTTCAGTAATACCCATTTCAGACTGCTAAAGCAGAATTGCACCAGGGATTTGTACACGACCCGGCTGAGACCCCTTTTAGACTGGAGGCCTAAACACAGCTTAATGCCTGGTTGGGGACGTCACCGTGGACGTGTCCCGAGGCGGTGGTTGTAGATGTGATGATCATCAAGCGCCGCCTCTACCTATTCACTGAACGGATGCCAGGACATATCAACCCGGCTTATCCGTTCACACTGCACTGCGAGCCAGATTGAACCCGTTATCAACCCTGCTCGCTACCTGGGATGAAATACTGGGTTGCTCGACCCAGGTTATTTCACCTGGACCTTTCAGAATGCGCAGCAACCCGGGATGCTGTGCATTCATGTGCAATAACCCAGGTTATTGCTGGCAGTCTGAAAGGGGTATCAGTAAGGTAACAGAACCTCTCACGTGTAATGTTCTCTATTTCATTCTAATTTCCCATAAGGACAGAGCAGGTAGAGCACTGCTTCTCCTCATGGCCATATATGACATGGCTTATATCCGTCATAATGTCCCAACATCAGTTGTAATATGACGGAAACATGGACAAGTTAGCAATGAAATTCAGCTGCTAATATGCCCCCTTTAGATGCAGAAATCCATGCCCCCAAGGTTTGACCAAGTTTCCGCCAGCCCCGCCACCTTACATCTGACGTTGGGACAGTATGACGGATATGAGACGCAGTCTAATGGCCATGAGGGAAAGCAGTGCTCTCTCTACCTGCTCTGGCCTGGTGGGAAATTAGAACGAAATAGAGAACATTACATATGCGAGAGGTTCTGTTACCTTACTTACTGAACCGTTGTATAATATACAAGTGTGAAAAAGCAACCCAAGGAGAAATTAGCTTTATAGACTGCCACAGTTATATATGCTTACATATATTAGAAAAAGATAAACAAAAAAAACCCCTTAACACTTAAGTGCTGCTTTAATAGTAATACTATCACAGAGTTGTTACCTTGTCACTGTCAGAGTTTTCCTCTTCAGATGAAGAAACACTGTCTGCCTCAACTTCACTGGAGGAGTGTTTGGGAGGAGACTGTTGATATAAAAAGCATTTGTAAATAATGGAAATCTCTCTATACTGAGAGAAACACCTGGTAGATGACCACATTCCTCAATGACTTTATATTATGAGCACATACTAGTACCCTACTCTGAATACAAATATGAATGCATTATGAAAATCTGAACTATTATTGTATAACTTATGAAAATGGTTCATTACACAAGATCAAACCTGCAAGATAAATTCTGGGAGCTGATGTAGTGTTGTAAAAATAAGAATTTACTTACCGATAATTCTATTTCTCATAGTCCGTAGTGGATGCTGGGAACTCCGTAAGGACCATGGGGAATAGCGGCTCCGCAGGAGACTGGGCACAAATAGAAAGCTTTAGTACTACCTGGTGTGCACTGGCTCCTCCCCCTATGACCCTCCTCCAAGCCTCAGTTAGGATACTGTGCCCGGACGAGCGTACACAAGAAGGAAGGATTTTGAATCCCGGGAAGACTCATACCAGCCACACCAATCACACCGTATAACTTGTGATCTGAAACCAGTTAACAGTATGATAAACAGAGGAGCCTCTAGAAAAGATGGCTCACTACAACAATAACCCGATTTAGTTAACAATAACTATGTACAAGTATTGCAGACAATCCGCACTTGGGATGGGCGCCCAGCATCCACTACGGACTATGAGAAATAGAATTATCGGTAAGTAAATTCTTATTTTCTCTGACGTCCTAGTGGATGCTGGGAACTCCGTAAGGACCATGGGGATTATACCTAAGCTCCCAAACGGGCGGGAGAGTGCGGATGACTCTGCAGCACCGAATGAGAGAACTCCAGGTCCTCCTCAGCCAGGGTATCAAATTTGTAGAATTTAGCAAACGTGTTTGCCCCTGACCAAGTAGCTGCTCGGCAAAGTTGTAAAGCCGAGACCCCTCGGGCGGCCGCCCAAGATGAGCCCACTTTCCGTGTGGAATGGGCTTTTACAGATTTTGGCTGTGGCAGGCCTGCCACAGAATGTGCAAGCTGAATTGTACTACAAATCCAACGAGCAATAGTCTGCTTAGAAGCAGGAGCACCCAGCTTGTTGGGTGCATACAGAATAAACAGCGAGTCAGATTTTCTGACTCCAGCCGTCCTGGAAACGTATATTTTCAGGGCCCTGACTACGTCCAGCAACTTGGGAGTCCTCCAAGTCCCTAGTAGCCACAGGTACCACAATAGGCTGGTTCAGGTGAAACGCTGAAACCACCTTAGGGAGAAATTGAGGACGAGTCCTCAATTCTGCCCTATCCGTATGAAAAATTAGGCAAGGGCTTTTATAGGATAAAGCCGCCAATTCTGACACGCGCCTGGCTGAAGCCAGGGCCAATAGCATTACCACTTTCCATGTGAGATATTTTAAGTCCACAGTGGTGAGTGGTTCAAACCAATGTGATTTTAGGAACCCCAAAACCACATTGAGATCCCAAGGTGCCACTGGAGGCACAAAAGGAGGCTGTATATGCAGCACCCCTTTGACAAACGTCTGAACTTCAGGAACTGAAGCCAGTTCTTTTTGGAAGAAGATCGACAGGGCCGAAATTTGAACCTTAATGGACCCTAATTTTAGGCCCATAGACAGTCCTGTTTGCAGGAAATGCAGGAAACGACCCAGTTGAAATTCCTCTGTAGGGGCCTTCCTGGCCTCGCACCACGCAACATATTTACGCCAAATACGGTGATAATGCTGCACGGTTACATCCTTCCTGGCTTTGATAGGGATGACTTCATCCGGAATGCCTTTTTCCTTCAGGATCCGGCGTTCAACCGCCATGCCGTCAAACACAGCCGCGGTAAGTCTTGGAACAGACAGGGTCCCTGCTGGAGCAGGTCCCTTCGTAGAGGTAGAGGCCACGGGTCCTCCGTGAGCATCTCTTGAAGTTCCGGGTACCAAGTCCTTCTTGGCCAATCCGGAGCCACGAGTATAGTCCTTACTCCTCTCCTTCTTATGATTCTCAGTACCTTGGGTATGAGAGGCAGAGGAGGGAACACATACACTGACTGGTACACCCACGGTGTTACCAGAGCGTCCACAGCTATTGCCTGAGGGTCCCGTGACCTGGCGCAATACCGGTCTAGTTTTTTGTTGAGGCGTGACGCCATCATGTCCACCTTTGGTTTTTCCCAACGGTTCACAATCATGTGGAAAACTTCTGGGTGAAGTCCCCACTCTCCCGGGTGGAGGTCGTGCCTGCTGAGGAAGTCTGCTTCCCAGTTGTCCACTCCCGGAATGAACACTGCTGACAGTGCTATCACATGATTTTCCGCCCAGCGAAGAATCCTTGCAACTTCTGTCATTGCCCTCCTGCTTCTTGTGCCGCCCTGTCTGTTTACGTGGGCGACTGCCGTGATGTTGTCCGACTGGATCAGCACCGGCTGACCTTGAAGCAGAGGTCTTGCTAGGCTTAGAGCATTGTAGATGGCCCTTAGCTCCAGGATATTTATGTGAAGTGATGTCTCCAGGCTTGACCACAAGCCCTGGAAATTTCTTCCCTGTGTGACTGCTCCCCAGCCTCTCAGGCTGGCATCCGTGGTCACCAGGACCCAGTCCTGAATGCCGAATCTGCGGCCCTCTAGAAGATGAGCACTCTGCAACCACCACAGAAGAGACACCCTTGTCTTTGGGGACAGGGTTATCCGCTGATGCATCTGAAGATGCGATCCGGACCATTTGTCCAGCAGATCCCACTGGAACGTTCTTGCGTGGAATCTGCCGAATGGAATCGCTTCGTAGGAAGCTACCATCTTTTCCAGGACTCTTGTGCATTGATGCACTGAGACTTGCCCTGGTTTCAGGAGGTTTCTGACTAGGTCGGATAACTCTCTGGCTTTTTCTTCCGGAAGGAACACCTTTTTCTGGACTGTGTCCAGAATCATCCCTAGGAACAGAAGACGTGTTGTCGGAATCAGCTGCGATTTTGGGATATTTAGAATCCAGCCGTGCTGCCGTAGCACTACTTGAGATAGGGCTACTCCGACTACTAACTGTTCTCTGGATCTTGCTCTTATCAGGAGATCGTCCAAGTAAGGTATAATTAAAACGCCTTTTCTTCGAAGAAGAATCATCATTTCGGCCATTACCTTGGTAAAGACCCGAGGTGCCGTGGATAATCCAAACGGCAGCGTCTGAAACTGATAGTGACAGTTTTCTACCACAAACCTGAGGTACCCTTGATGAGAAGGGTAAATGGGGACATGGAGGTAGGCATCTTTGATGTCCAGAGACACCATATAGTCCCCCTCTTCCAGGTTCGCGATCACTGCCCTGAGTGACTCCATCTTGAATTTGAACCTCTGTATGTAAGTGTTCAAAGACTTCAGATTTAAAATTGGTCTCACCGAGCCGTCCGGCTTCGGTACAACAAACAGCGTGGAATAATACCCCTTCCCTTGTTGCAGGAGGGGTACCTTGATTATCACCTGCTGGGAATACAGCTTGTGAACTGCCTCCAATACTGCCTCCCTGTCGGAGGGAGACGTTGGTAAAGCAGACTTCAGGAACCGGCGAGGGGGAGACGTCTCGAACTCCAATTTGTACCCCTGAGATACTACTTGCAGGATCCAGGGGTCCACTTGCGAGTGAGCCCACTGCGCGCTGAAATTCTTGAGACGGGCCCCCACCGTGCCTGAGTCCGCTTGTAAGGCCCCAGCGTCATGCTGAGGACTTGGCAGAAGCGGGGGAGGGCTTTTGTTCCTGGGAAGTGGCTGTCTGTTGCAGTCTTTTTCCCCTTCCGCTGCCCCGGGGCAGAAAAGAGGAACCTTTTGCCCGCTTGCCCTTATGGGGACGAAAGGACTGAGCCGGATAAGACGGCGTCTTTTTATGTTGAGAGGCTACCTGGGGTAAAAATGTGGATTTCCCAGCAGTTGCCGTGGCCACCAGGTCCGATAGACCGACCCCAAATAACTCCTCCCCTTTATAAGGCAATATTTCCATATGCCGTTTAGAGTCCGCATCACCTGACCACTGTCGCGTCCATAATCCTCTTCTAGCAGAAATGGACAGCGCACTCACTCTTGAAGCCAGAGTGGAAATATCCCTCTGTGCATCTCGCATATATAGAAATGCATCTTTTAAATGCTCTATAGTCAACAATATACTGTCCCTATCCAGGGTATCAATATTTTCAGTCAGGGAATCCGACCAAGCTACCCCAGCGCTGCACATCCAGGCTGAGGCGATTGCTGGTCGCAGTATAACACCAGTATGTGTGTATATACTTTTTAGGATATTTTCCAGTTTTCTGTCACCTGGTTCCTTGAGGGCGGCCGTATCCGGAGACGGTAACGCCACTTGTTTTGATAAGCGTGTGAGCGCTTTATCCACTCTAGGGAGTGTTTCCCAACGCGCCCTAACCTCTGGCGGGAAAGGGTATAATGCCAATAACTTTTTAGAAATTATCAGTTTTTTATCGGGGGAAACCCACGCTTCATCACACACCTCATTTAATTTGTCTGATTCAGGAAAAACTATAGGTAGTTTTTTCACACCCCACATAATACCCTTTTTAGTGGTACTTGCAGTATCAGAAATGTTTAACACCTCTCTCATTGCCGTGATCATGTAACGTGTGGCCCTACTGGAAGTCACGTTTGTCTCCTCACCGTCGACACTGGAGTCAGTATCCGTGTCGACGTCAGTATCCACCACCTGAGGTAACGGCCTTTTTAGAGCCCCTGATGGTTTCTGAGACGCCTGGACAGGGACTAGCTGATTAGTCGGCTGTCTCATGTCATCAACCGTCTTTTGTAAGGAGCTGACACTGTCACGTAAATCCTTCCATAAAGCCATCCACTCAGGTGTCGACTCCTTAGGGGGTGACATCTCTATTATAGGCAATTGCCCCGCCTCCACATCATTTTCCTCCTCATACATGTCGACACAAACGTACCGACACACAGCACACGCACAGGGAATGCTCTGATAGAGGACAGGACCCCACTAGCCCTTTGGGGAGACAGAGGGAGAGTATGCCAGCACACACCAGAGCGCTATATATAGATATAGGGACAACCTTATATAAGTGTTTCTCCCTTATAGCTGCTGTATTGTTAATATCCCGCCAATTAGTGCCCCCCTCTCTTTTTTACCCTGTTTCTGTAGTGCAGGACTGCAGGGGAGAGTCAGGGAGACGTCCTTCCAGCGGAGCTGTGAGGGAAAATGGCGCCTATGTGCTGAGGAGATAGGCTCCGCCCCCTTCTCGGTGGCCTTTCTCCCGCTTTTTGTGAGAATCTGGCAGGGGTTAAAATTCATCCATATAGCCCAGGAGCTATATGTGATGTATTTTTAGCCAGCCAAGGTGTTTCTATTGCTGCTCAGGGCGCCCCCCCCCCAGCGCCCTGCACCCTCAGTGACCGGAGTGTGAAGTGTGCTGAGAAGCAATGGCGCACAGCTGCAGTGCTGTGCGCTACCTTGTGGAAGACAGGATGTCTTCTGCCGCCGATTTGCCGGACTCTTCTTGCTTCTGGCTCTGTAAGGGGGCCGGCGGCGCGGCTCTGGGACCGAGCTCCAAGGCTGGGCCTGTGATCGGTCCCTCTGGAGCTAATGGTGTCCAGTAGCCAAGAAGCCCAATCCACTCTGCACGCAGGTGAGTTCGCTTCTTCTCCCCTTAGTCCCTCGATGCAGTGAGCCTGTTGCCAGCAGGTCTCACTGAAAATAAAAAACCTAAACTAAAACTTTCACTAAGAAGCTCAGGAGAGCCCCTAGTGTGCACCCTTCTCGTTCGGGCACAAATATCTAACTGAGGCTTGGAGGAGGGTCATAGGGGGAGGAGCCAGTGCACACCAGATAGTACTAAAGCTTTCTATTTGTGCCCAGTCTCCTGCGGAGCCGCTATTCCCCATGGTCCTTACGGAGTTCCCAGCATCCACTAGGACGTCAGAGAAATAGAATTTTAATTACCTACCGGTAAATCCTTTTCTCGTAGTCTGTAGGGTATACTGGGAATCCATTTAGTACCATGGGGTATAGACGGGTCCACTAGGGGCCTTGGGCACTTTAAGAATTTGATAGTGTGCGCTGGCTCCTCCCTTTATGCCCCTCCTACCAGACTCAGTCTAGGAAACTGTGCCCGAGGAGACGGACATACTTTGAGAAAAGGATATAGAAATAGGAAAGTGGTGAGATTACGAACCAGCACACACAAACCAAGAGGAAAGCCATGCTAAGCAAACTTGAAACCAGGAACAGCAACAGCTGAACCAAACAACATTACTAAACTAAGTAACAGTGCAGGAACACACGAAGCACAGGGCGGGCGACCAGTATCCCCTACGGACTACGAGAAAAGGATTTACCGGTAGGTAATTAAAATCTTATTTTCTCTTACGTGGGAATGGGAATCCATTTAGTACCATGGGGAAGTACCAAAGCTCCCAAACCGGGTGGGAGAGTGCTGAGGTTCCTGAAGAACTGTTTGACAAAACTGAAAGTCCTCAGAAGCCAAAGTATCGAACTTGTAAAACTTTGCAAACGTGTTCGAACATGGCCAAGTAGCTGCCACGCAGAGCTGTAAAGCCGAGTCACCCCGGGCAGCTGCCCAAGAAGAACCCACCAACCTAGTAGAGTGGGCATGTACAGATTTTGGAATTGGCAAGCCTGCCATGGAATAAGCATGCTGGATAGTAAGTCTGATCCAGCGTGCAATTGACTGCTTTGAAGCAAAACATAAAGAACGAACAGCGAGTCCGATTTCCTGTGACGAGCTGACCTCCTTACATACACCTTCAAAGCTCTCAACATCCAAAGACTTTGAAGTAGCAGAGGTGTCCGAAACAACAGCAACCACAATAAGTTGGTTGATGTAAAATGCGGACACCACGGTGGGAAGAAATTGATGACGAGTCCTGAGTTCAGCTCTGTACTCATGGAAAATTAAGTAGGGGCTATTGTAAGACAATGCCCCCAGCTCCGACATATATCTTGCTGAAGCCAAGGCCAGCAGTGCGACTGTCTCCCACGTAAGGTAATTAAGATCAAAGGTGCCGTGGGAGGCATAAACAGAGGTTGGATGTGCAAAACACCCTTGAAGAACGTCTGGATCTCAGGGAGAGAAGCCAAGTGTTTCTGTTAGTAAATAGACAAGGCAGAAATCTGTACTTTAATGGAGCCTAGACGTAGGCCCACATCCACTTCCGACTGCAGAAATAGCCGTGCTTTCACACCAAGAGACATGCTTCCTCCATATACGTGGTAATGTTTAGACGTTACCCCCTTCCTGGCTTGGTTCATAGGGGGTCATTCTGAGTTGATCGCACGCTGCGCTTCTTCGCAGCCGTGCGTACGGGTGGGAACTGCGCATGCGGCCACAAGAAGATTGACAGGAGGAAGGCGGATCCGGGCGTCAACTCATCGTTTTCGGGGCGTGGAGATCCGAACACAGGCGTGCCGAGGGCAAATATCTGACGTCAATTCCGGGGCCTGCAACGCTGAAGTGATCGCACAGGGTGAGTAACTCTTACCCTAGTCTACTTCAGCACAAAACTTTTTTTGCATAGCAGGGCTGCACAAGTGTTCACAGCCTTGCTATGCAAAAATCCAATTCCCGCAGGCGGCATCTAGTTGATCGCACGGGCAGCAAAAATTACTACGTGCGATCAATTCGGAATGACCCCCATAGTCGGGATGATCTTGTCAGGAATCCCTCTCCGTTAAACGTAGCCGCGGTAAGTCTTGATAGACGAACGGGCCCTGTTGCAGAAGATCCTCGCGAAGAGGTAGAGGCCACGGATCTTCGATCTGCATCTCGAGAAGATCCGCATACAAGGCCCTTCGAGGCCAGACCGGAGCAATGAGTATTGCTTGAACCTTTTCCCTCTTTATTCTTTTTAGAATTCTTGGGATCAGAGGAAGTGGAGGAAACACGTACACTAGCTGGTAGACCCACGGAGTTGTCAGAGCGTCTACCGCCACTACTTGTGGGTTTCTCGACCTGGAACAATACCGCTTGAGCTTCTTGTTGAGTCGAGAGGCCATCATGTCGATCTGTGGATATCCACAGTGACATGTCAACCAATGGAACACCTCCGGGTGGAGGCCCAATTCCCCCGGGTGCAGGTTGTGTCTGCTGAGGAAGTCTGCTTCCCAGCCGTCTACTCCCGGAATGAAGACCGCTGACAACGCCACGGCGTGTTTTTCCACCCAGAGGAGAATTCTTGATACCTCTGACATTACTGCTCTGCTTTCGTACCGCCTTATCGGTTTATATACGTTACCACCGTTACAGTGTCCGACTGGACTTGAATGGCCTAATTCCGAAGTAGAGATGAGGCCTGCAGAAGGGCGTTGTAGACAGCCCTGAGTTTCAGGATGTTGATTGGAAGGACGACTTTCTGACTTGACCATCTACCCTGAAACTGCACCCCCTGGGTGACTGCTCCCCTACCTCTGAGGCTTGCGTCTGTGGTTAGCAGAATCCAATTCTGAATCCCGAACCTCCGATCCTCAACAAGGTGATCAGTCTGTAGACACCACAGAAGGGAGATCTTGGCTCTTGGCGACAGATGGATCCTCTAGTGCATGTGAAGATGCGATCCGGACCATTTGTCCAATAGATCTAGCTGGAAGGGCCTTGCACGACATCTTTTGTACTGAAACGCCTCGTAAGTGGCCACCATTTCCCCCAGGAGGCGAATGCACAGATGCACAGAGATCCAGGTTGGCTTCAGGACAGCCCGAACCATCGACTGGATTACCATTGCCTTCTCCAAGGGAAGCAACACTCTCAGACTCTGTGTCCAGTATCATTCCCAGGAAGGAAAGCCTCTGCATCGGTTCCAGGTGAGATTTTGGTAAGTTCAGAATCCAGGAGTAGTCTGGATGAGAGGCCAATGCTGTCCAACAACCGCTGCCTGGACGGTGCCTTTATCAGAAGATCGTCCAGGTACAGAATTATGTTCACTCCCTGTTTGCGGAGTAGAAACATCATCTCTACCATCACTTCGTGAACACTCACGGTGCCGTGGAGAGACCAAATGGCAGGGCCTGGAACTGGTAGTGACAGTCCTGCCGTGCAAACCGTAGATAAGCCTGATGAGGCGGCCAGATCGGAATGTGAAGGTACGAAGGAGGTGGAACTGGAACATTGACCTAAGTCTGTACCAGTTTTTGAATGGCGTCCTGTAAAGTTATACTTGCCTCTTGTGAAACTGGTAAGCCTGATTTGAAGAATCTGTGAGGTGGGAGCTCCTGGAACTCCAGTCTGTAGCTGTGGGAAATACTGTAAGGTCTATGACTGAGGGATCCTGGCACGAACTTGTCCAGATATGACTGAAGATTTTGAGGAAGCAGAGCTTGAGCTCTGTTCCCGTGAACCGGAGGTTGCTGGTTTACCTCTAGCGCCTCTGGTGGCTGTAGAAGAACCTCTGGGTTTGCCCCTAAACTTGGCCGTCTGAAAGGACTGTAAATTGGGACCTGAGTAAGCCTTCCTAGCTGGGGGAGCTGCAGAAGGAAGATATGTGGACTTACCCGCAGTAGCTTTGGAGATCCATTTGTCTAGTTCATCTCCAAAAAAGGCCTCTCTTGTGAAGGGTAGGACTCCCATGCCTTTCCTGGAGTCCGTGTCAGCAGTCCACTGGTGCGTGCATTAAGCAAGCTTATTTCTTTTATCGCTTCCACCATAAAGTTTGCAGAGTCCTGTATATGTTGCAGGAGTAAAATAATCTCCCCTTGAGGCAAGGTATCTAACCCCTCAATTAGGTTACCCAACCATTTGGCAATGGCTCTTGTAGTCCATCCACAAGCTATAGTGGGTCTCTGGGCCACTCCAGTAGCTGTATACAAGGATTTGAGTGTGGTCTCAATTTTCCGATCAGCCGCCTCTTTCTGGGATGCTGCACCCGGAACAGGCAATACTATTTTTTGTGACAGCCTGGATACTGATGCATCCACTACCGGTGGATTTTCCCATTTTTACCTATCATCAGGAAGAAAAGGAAAAGATGATAGCAACCTTTTAGGGATTTTAAATTTCCTATTAGGATTAACCCACGGTTCATTAAACAGGGTATTTAGTTCCTTTGACACAGGAAAAGTGGCTGAGGATTTATTTTTTGTATTAAAATAAGATTCCTCACTCTCCTCTGTCACCTTGTCAGGGATATGGAGAACTTCTCTGATAGCCTCTATGAGAGCCTCTATTCCCTATGACAGAGTACCCTCCCCCACCTCTGAGTCCACCTTCCCCTCATTCATGTCTGACCCCTCATCAGAGTCAGACTGCAGGATATGGGCCAAAGGACGTTTTTGCGGACAAACGGCAGGGTACTGAGATGCTGGTTTGGGTACAGAGTCTCTTTTCATAAACGCAGTCATAGATTGTCTTAAGTATTGCGTCTCTCTCTCATTGCGGGACAATTTAGTAGAAATGTTGGAAGTCAATCCCTAACTGAGTCCAGCCATGCAGGCTCTGCCCCGCTAGCCTGGGAGGGGTCACTACACTGAGTACACACTTGTGAACCCCCTGGAGAAGAGGAACACTGTGCCTTAAATGAAGCACACTCTTTGCCCGACATACTGTAACAGTGACAGCGCGCACACACACACAGGAACAGGTTAAATGCACAATTAACCCACAAAGAGCCCTTCTAGGGAGACACAGAAAGAGTATGGAGCCAGCACACGGCGCCCTTACCGCTAATGCCAAACTTAGCCGAGTCGCAGACTAAGTATCTAGATTAGGGACTTTGGGGGTCATTCCGAGTTGATCGCTCTCTGACGATTTTCGCAGCGCAGTGAACAGGCGAAAAATATCTGCATTTCTGTGCATGCGTATGGGCCGCAATGCGCACGTGCATCGTACGGGTACAAAGCCCGTCGTGCTTGTGCACAGGTTGTAGCGAAGTTTTCAGTCCCACTGCGGCCGCAAGAATATTGACAGGAAGGGGACGTTTCTGGTTGTCAACTGACCGTTTTCAGGGAGTGTTTGCAAAAACGCAGGCGTGTCTGAAAAAACGCAGGCATGGCCGGACGTTCGCTGGGCGGGTGTATGACGGTAAAATCCGGACACGAATAGGCTGAAGTGATCGCAAGCGCTGAGTAGGTTCATAGCTACTCTGAAACTGCACAAACTGTTTTTACAGAGCTCGGCTACACAAACGTTCGCACTTTTGCCAAGCTAAACTACACTCCCCAGTGGGCGGCGGCATAGCGTTTGCACGGCTGCTAAAACTAGCGAGCGATCAACTCGGAATGACCCCCTTAGTACACTAATAACCCCGCTGCTATGACCCCTGGTACCGCTGAGGTAATCTGGAGTCTCTCCGGAGGAGCTGCGAGGCCCTGTCAGTCAGCGTCTGTGTCAGCTACAGAGGGAAAATGGCGATGGTGAGCTGCTGGATCCGCTTATAGTGAAGCCCGCCCCTCCAATGGCACGCGGTCTTCCCGTTCTTTTTTTATACTGGCTGTTTGTGTCTGAGTGCATAAAATGGAGACAGACTCCTTTTATGGCTCTGTTGCCAGTCTGGGTACTTTGTTCGCTGTTCAGCGTCTGTGTCCTTACACAGCGGAAGACACAGTCCGCCCCCATTCAGAAGCCGTGGGTCTCCATACCCTTATGCCACCATAATGGCTGGCGACACACTATCAAATACTTAAAGTGCCCAAGGCTCCCAGTGAACTCGTCTATACCCCATGATACTATATGGATTCCCAGTATCCCCTAGGCCAGGGATGGGGAACCTTTGGCCCTCCAGCTGTTGTTGAACTACACATCCCAGCAAGCCCTGCAACAGTTTTTGCATGGCCAAATAGCAAAATTGTAGCAAGGCATGCTGGTATGTGTAGTTCAACAGCAGCAGGAGGGCCGAAGGTTCCCCATCCCTGCCCTAGGACGTAAGAGAAAATCCCTGTATAGTTGACTTATTTATTAAAGATGATCTCCATTCAACAAGAAACAGCGAGATAAGGGGCCCCTTTATCTGGCAGGTATTGGGGCAAATCCCCATTCTGCAGATGCCTGGTGATCGAGGAAATCCAACTTTCCAATTTGTTGGAAATCTTCGATTCGCCATTTCCGATCAAACAATTAACATGATCAACGAGTCAGGGATGTTTAAGATGCAGTACTTTCCAAATTCCCAGCTGGATCGCCAATCACAGATGTCCACCGATCATCGAATCATCAGAATGGAGGAATAGGGCCTTAGTTGGCCAGAAAGAGTCAAATTTTTAAAAGCTTTGCAAAAAATAAATTCAAAACCATGCGCTACATTTATAGCACAACTTGCAGTTTCTTTGCAAGGATTGCACTACACGTGTTATTTATAATAAACTGCTACACAACCCTAAATATGATCAAATGAGATTCAACTTTACCTGTTAAATCCTTTTCTTCAAATCCATAGGGAACACAGGGACAACACTGGGTATAGTCTGGTACACTGGAGTCTGGGCACCAAACAGTTAAGATTTCTTTGCCAGCACCCCAGTCCCCGTCTCCACTATACCCCCGTTTACAGACACAGGCATCCAGATAAGTTAACAAGCCCAAGGAAAGGAGCGAGAGGAAGGAGACGGAACAGCAGCATACACACTTAGTTCAAAACACATGGATGTGTAAAGTGGAACAGATAGCAGTGCAAAACCCCCACAAGCCAGGTAAGTCAGGGTGGGTGTCCTGTGTTATCTATATTATCTATAGATTTCGAAGAATAGGATTTAACAGGTAAGAACATAAATCTCCTTTTCTGCTTCAGCCATACACAAGTATAACACTGGGATGTCCCAAAGCTGTCCCCCAAAAGGAGGGGAAGCTCCTGAGCTGCGCTAAGAACACGTTGCGCAAAGAAGATGAATGTGTCAAAGGAAAAGAACCTGATGAATGTATGGGCAGAAGACCACATGGCTGCTACGTAGAGGCTCCATGTAGTGCTGCCCAATAAGTCCCTATTGACCTGGTGGAATGAGCCTGGTGGGGCAGGAAGGTTCACCACAGAATAAGCTTGGCAGATAGTCAAACTCAGCCATCTGGCCAAAGTCTGCTTAGTAGCCAGCCAGCTTTGATTGTGTAAGTCATACAGGACATGTAATGGAGATCTCTTGTACTATCCACATAAATCCGGAGGGCCGCATGACACCCAAGTAGGCCACCTCCAGCGAAGAATCTAATACCTGGAAAAAAGGAACCACAATTTCGTGGCTGATCTAGAAACCTTAGGGAGGTATACTATTTGCATTCTAAGAACAGCCCGGTCCGAATGAAAATAAGAAAAGGTGAGCAACAAGACAAGGCAGACACATTACGTGCTAACGCGATGGCAAGGAGGAATACTGTTTTCCATGTAAGCCAGGGGTGTCTAAAGACTCAACGGGGGATGACGACTGGATAGCCTGAAGAACCCAAGGTAAATTCCACGAGCCACTGGGGGAACACCATGCAAAGAGTCTGTTCATCAGGCAACAGTGCAATCTGATGCTGGAAGAGACAGAAAGGGCTGAAATCTGTACTTTTTCCCCCAAAATTTTTTTATTAAAGGCACTCCATGTCATACAATAAAAAAAAGCCAAAAAACATACAAAATGCATTGGACATCTAATCGTAAAACGACACATCTTAAGTCATTACCAGAGCATTATAAAAGGAGGATTTTGGTAGTTACCGATAAATCCCTTTTTCGGAAGCCATAGGGGACACTGGCACAACTTCAAGACCGTGGGGTGATGATGGTGGCTTACAGGGAGCTGGCACTTTAAATAATCCAAGAAGTGAAACAGGCTCCTCCCCCTCTATCTCCCCATCATCCCTCAGTTATGAATTAGCCGAGAGGAGACGGGAACAAGAGAACAGAACTATACGAGGGAAGACAGCACATAACAATCAAACAGAACAACAATGAAGGCAAGAGAATAGCGACGAGCGGGCGGCCAGTGTCCCCCTATGGCTTCCGAAAAAGGGATTTATCAGTACGTGCCATAAATCTCCTTTTTGGTAAGAACTTACCTTTGTTAAAACTCTTTCTGCGAGGTACACTGGATTCCACAGGGAATTACATCAAGGTGTAGAGTTGGATCTTGACCCGAGGCACCAAAAGGCTAAAAGCTTTGACTGTTCCCAGGATGCATAGCGCCGCCTCTTCTATATCCCCGCCTCCAGGTACTGGAGCTCAGTTTTGTTAACCAGTCCAATGCAGTAGCAGGTAAAAGAGACGACAACAGTTAGTAGCCACATACAGCTACATTCTCACGACAAGAAAGGGTACCAGCGACTAATGCCATACAAACCCAAAGAAGCTAAGTGTGTCAGGGTGGGCGCCCTGTGGAATCCAGTGTATCTCGCAGAAAGATATTTAACAAAGGTAAGTTCTTACCATAAATCTCCTTTTCTGCAGCGGGGTACACTGTGATTCCACAAGGAATTACATCAGGGATGTCCTAAAGGAGTTCCTCATGGGAGGGGACGCACTGTAGCGGGCTTCAAGAACCCGGCATCCAAAGGAGCCATCCTGGGAGGCGGAAGTATCGAAGGCATAGAACCTTATGAACATGTTTACTGGGGACCACGTAGACGCCTTGCACAAATGTTCAAGGGTCGTACCACAGCGGGCCGCCCAAGAAGGTCCAACAGACCGAATACAATGGGCTTTGATGGTAGCAGGAGCTGGAAGGCCAGCCTGTACATAAGCATGTGCAATCACCATTCTAATCCATCTGGCCAAGGTCTGCTTATTAGGAGGCCAGCCACGTTTGTGAAAACCAAAAAGAGAATCAGCTCTCCTAAGCGAAGCTGTTCTCTTCACATTAATACGGAGAGCCCGTACCACATCCAAAGACCGCTCTTTGGAGGATAAACCAGGAGAGGTCAAGGCCAGAACCACAATCTCTTGGTTAAGGTGGAAAGATGACACCACCTTAGGCAGATAACCAGGGCGAGTCCTAAGAACCGCCCGGTCACAGTGAAAAATCAGAAAGGGTGACCGACAGGACAAGGCACCTAAGTCAGAAACCCGTCTAGGAGAGGCAATAGCGAGCAAAAACAAGACCTTAAGAGTAAGACACTTAAGGTCCACAGACTCAACAGGTTCAAACGGAGACTCTTGTAAGATACCCAGAACAACCAACAAATCCCAAGGAGCCACAGGGGAAACATAGGAAGGTTGAATCCGTAAAACACCCTGAGTGAATGTACAGTATGAACATCAGGCAGAGTCGCAATTTTTCTCTGAAACCATTTTGACAAGGCACAAATATGAACCTTGAGGGAGACAAATGCCTAAGTCCAGGCCCTGTTGCAGGAAAGCCAAGAGTATGGAAGTACTGAACTTGTATGCATCATAATTCTTAGCCGCAGACCAGGTGAAGTAAGAATTCCAGACCCTATGATAAATCCAAGCAGAAGCCGGTTTATGGGCCTTCAACATAGTCTGAATGACCGCCTCAGAAAATCCTTTGGCCCTCAGAACTGAAGCTTCAAGAGCAACACCGCCAAAGCCAGTCGGGCCAGATCCTGGTAGACACAAGGACCCTGCACGAGGAGGTCTGGGCGTTGCAAAAGTAGAAGAGGACGCTCTATCGAGAGACCCTGCAGGTCTGAGAACCACTGCCGTCTGGGCCACACCGGAGCGATTAGAAGTAGTATTCCTTCTTCTTGCTTAAACTTCCTTATTACCCTAGGCAGGAGCGACACCGGAGGGAACACATATGGCAGCCAAAAGTTCCATGGAATTGCTAGTGCATCCACGAACGCTGCTTGAGGATCCCTTGTCCTTGCTCCGAAGACAGGAACCTAGTGATTGTGTCGAGTGCCATCAGGTCTACATCTGGTAGGCCCCACTTGTCCTCTAGAAGTTGAAAGACTTCTGGATGAAGGCTCCACGCTCCGGCGTGTATGTCCAGGCAACGGAGGAAGTCCGCTTCCCAGTTGAGGACCCCCAGAATGAATACTGCCGATATGGCTGGCAGATGGCGTTCTGCCCAAAGAAGAATCTTTGACACTTCCATCATTGCCATGCGGCTTCGAGTGCCGCCTTGATGATTTATGTACGCCACCGTGGTGGCGTTGTCCGACTGTACCTGAACAGGCCTGTTCTGTACAAGAGGCAGGGCCAGTTTCAAAGCATTGAACACTGCCCGCAACTCCAGAATGTTTAATCGGGAGGAGAGATTCCTCCCTGGTTCACCAACCCTGAAGAGAGTGCTGCTCGAACACCGCGCCCAACCCCGCAGACTGGCATCCGTCGTTAGAAGGACCCAGTTGGAGATCCAGA
Organism: Pseudophryne corroboree; assembly: GCF_028390025.1. Taxonomy (NCBI): domain Eukaryota; kingdom Metazoa; phylum Chordata; class Amphibia; order Anura; family Myobatrachidae; genus Pseudophryne; species Pseudophryne corroboree. The sequence continues at coordinate 715,456,290 of NC_086444.1, forward strand.
AGGGACGACCCCTGCTCAACTGCTGGTCTTGTAGCCACCAGGTCAGTGACAGGCAAACCTCCGGAGTCAAGGAGATCATGCGCGTCCTGATCCGGTGAGGCAGGAATGAAATGGAGCGTACTCCACCATGTCGAAAGCAGACACCATGAGGCCTAGTACTTGCATCGCCAAGTGCATCGACACGTGGGTGAGATAGGAAGCATCTTATCTTGTCCTGAAGTTTTAGGACTTTCTCTGGAGACCAGAACAACCATTGGTTGTGGGTGTCCAATGATGCCCCCAGGTGCACCATGCTCTGAGCAGGGACCACTGAGGATTTCTTCCAGTTGATGAGCCACCCGTGGGCTTGCAGGAACTGGATCATCAGTTCCAGATGACTGAGGAGAATCTCTGGAGAATTCGCCAGGATCACTAAGTCGTCCAGAGATGGAAGGATCCCGATACCCTGACGGCGGAGAAGAGCCGCCATGACCTTGGTGAAGATTCTCTGAGCCGTGGTCAGACCAAAAAGTAAGGCCTGGAATTAAAAATGTAGGTTGCCAATAGCAAACCGCAGGTATTGCTGATGCGACATGGCAATAGGTATATGCAGGTAAGCATACTGTATGTCCAGAGATACCATATAGTCCATGGGATCCAGGGCCAGAACAATAGAGCGAAGAGTTTCCATACGGAATTTGGAAACCTTCACAAATTTGTTCAAAGACTTGAGATTGAGAATGGGCCGGGAGGACTCATTCGGTTTCGGAACTAGGAACAACGTTGAATAGTACCCCCCCTGCCTCTCTGAGCCAGAGGCACCGGCACTGTCATCCCTGTGTCCAGGAGGGATTGTACCACCAAATGGAGAGTTTTTGTTTTTACCGGATCCGAAGGGATGTTTGTTGAGCAAAACTGGCGAGGGGTCTGTAACCATATCTGAGCAAACCGCAGAAGTCGGCCTCCCACCCACCCTGGGGTTCCCCAGGGGGAGGCCTGCTCCCTCATGCAGGAGGCTTGTCTGTTTTGGAAGCAGGCTGACGGGCAGCACAGGAACTTTTAGGGTTGGGCTTAGTGGATTTGGAAGTGCAAGCCTGTTTCGGGTACGCCTGCCCTTTTACTTTACTTGGAGGTCGAAAGGAGCGAAAGGAAGTACTTTTAGCCTTCGGAGCCGAAGTATTAGTACTTTGCAGACAGGCAGTCTTAGCGGATGCTAAGAAAGCAACAATCTTGTCGAGATCTTCCCTAAAAAGGGATGTTTCCCTTAAAGAGGATCACGTCCAAGGTCTTTTTAGAGTCCAGATCTACAGACCAAGACCGCAACCAATGAATCCGGCGAGCCAAAATGGACGTAGTAGATGCTTTAGCCGCCAGGACACCGGCATCAGATGCCGCCTCCTGAATATAATGAGAGGCAGTAATAATATATGAAAGACACTGTCTAGCATTATCAGGAAAATCAGACGGTACCTCCGCTTCAACTTCCTGAACCCAGGCTTCAATAGCTTTTGCAGCCCAAGTAGCCGCAATAGTGGGCCTATGCACAGCTCCTGCAAGAGTGTAAATAGACTTCAAGCAACCTTCCACACGCTTATCCGTTGGTCCCTTCAGAGAGGTGACAGTAGTGACAGGCAGAGAAGAGGACACCACCAGACGCGCGACCTGTAAGTCCACCGGTGGCGGGGTTTCCCAATTTTTACTTAACTCCGCAGCGAGAGGATAACGAGCTAGTATCTTCTTAGACAGGGAGAATTTCTTTCCTGGATATTCCCAGGATTCCTGACGTATGTCAACCAAATGGTCAGAATGGGGTAAAACTAATTTAGTAACCTTCTGACGCTTGAACTTATCAGGTTTCTTAGAGGTATCTGGAGGCTCTGCGTCATCATCAATTTGAAGAATCAGTCTGATAGCCTCCAAGAGGTCCGGAACATCCACCTGTGTAATAGATTCCCCATCAGAAGCATCTGCATCAGTGTCTCAGGGGTCATTATATACACCATCTTCATCGGATGAAGTATCCGAAACGTGTGGATTGTGAGGAAGTAATGGCCCGCTTAGAGGACACCTTGGTCCTAGGCAGGCAAGGGTTAGGTTTTTGTTTAGCCAAAGACTGATTTAATTGCTGTAACTGAGTGGACAGATTATCTGGCCATGGCGGATTAACTGCAGGGACAATATGTGGTTGTAATGGCACAGGAGGTCCCACAGGGGGCGCAAGTCTAGTTACTAGCAAAGTCAGTAAATTAGAAAAAGCAGCCCAAGGAGGGTCTTGGTGCACCACCGGTGCTGCAGACTGACTGAGGGGTATAGAACCCCCAGTACCTGAACACTCAGCTGCAATGTTTTCCTCCGAGCAATCCGTGGTGTCAGCACTGCATGGCGCAGGATCAGCCATGGATCTACCGCCCTGTTTAGCAGACATTATTGGGAAGCGCAACCTTAAGGTGTAATAGTACAATATAACCAGACATAGGGGGTAATAATAAGATTTTACTTACCGGTAAATCTATTTCTCGTAGTCCGTAGTGGATGCTGGGGACTCCGTAAGGACCATGGGGAATAGACGGACTCCGCAGGAGACATGGGCACTTTAAGAATTTAGATTCTGGTGTGCTCTGGCTCCTCCCTCTATGTCCCTCCTCCAGACCTCAGTTAGAGAAACTGTGCCCGGAAGAGCTGACAGTACAAGGAAAGGATTTTGGGAATCCAGGGTAAGACTCATACCAGCCACACCAATCTCACCGTATAACTTGTGATAACTTTACCCAGTTAACAGTATGAACAATCACAGAGCATCAGATAAACTCTGATGCAACTATAACATAACCCTTATTTAAGCAATAACTATATACAAGCATTGCAGAAGAAGTCCGCACTTGGGACGGGCGCCCAGCATCCTCTACGGACTACGAGAAATAGATTTACCGGTAAGTAAAATCTTATTTTCTCCAACGTCCTAGAGGATGCTGGGGACTCCGTAAGGACCATGGGGATTATACCAAAGCTCCCAAACGGGCGGGAGAGTGTGCGGATGACTCTGCAGCACCGATTGAGCAAACATGAGGTCCTCCTCAGCCAGGGTATCAAACTTATAGAATTTTGCAAAGGTGTTTGTACCCGACCAAGTAGCAGCTCGACACAGCTGTAGTGCCGAGACCCCTCGGGCAGCCGCCCAAGAAGAGCCCACTTTCCTAGTGGATTGGGCCTTGATCGATTTAGGTAACGGCAATCCTGCCGTAGAATGCGCCTGCTGAATCGTGTTACAGATCCAGCGAGCAAGAGTCTGCTTTGAAGCAGGCCGCCAAGCTTGTTGGCTGCATACAGAACAAACAGTGCTTCTGTTTTTCGGTCTCTAGCCGTCCTGGCTACATACATTTTCAAAGCCCTGACCACATCAAGGGACTCGGAATCCTCTAAGTCCCGTGTAGCCACAGGCACCACAATAGGTTGGTTCATATGAAAGGAAGAAACCACTTTTGGCAGGAACTGAGGACGTGCCCGCAATTACGCTCTATCCATATGGAAAACAAGATAAGGGCTTTTATGTGACAAAGCCGCCAATTCTGACACACGCCTAGCCGAAGCCAAGGCTAATAGCATGACCACCTTCCACGTGAGATATATTACTTCCACCGTTTTGAGTGGTTCAAACCAGTGTGATTTCAGGAAACTCAACACCACGTTAAGATCCCAAGGTGCCACTGGAGGCACAAAAGGGGGCTGAATATGCAGCACTCCCTTTACAAACGTCTGAACTTCAGGCAGAGAAGCCAGTTCTTTTTGAAAGAAAATGGATAAGGCCGAAATCTGAACCGTAATGGAACCCAATTTAAGGCCCAAAGTCACTCCCGCCTGTAGGAAGTGAAGGAAACGGCCCAGCTGGAATTCCTCCGTAGGGGCATTCCTGGCCTCACACCAAGCCACATATTTTCGCCTTATACGGTGATAATGTTGAGCCGTCACATCCTTCCTAGCCTCTATCAGTGTAGGAATGACCTCATCCGGAATGCCTTTTTCTGCTAGGATCCGGCGTTCAACCGCCATGCCGTCAAACGCAGCCGCGGTAAGTCTTGGAACAGACAGGGCCCCTGTTGCACAAGTCCTGTCTTAGAGGCAGATGCCACGGGTCCTCTGTGAGCATTTCTTGCAGATCTGCATACCAAGTCCTTCTTGGCCAATCCGGAACAATGAGTATTGTTCTCACTCCTCTTTTTCTTATGATTCTCAGCACCTTGGGTATGAGAGGAAGAGGAGGAAATACATAGACCGACTGGAACACCCACGGTGCCACCAGTGCGTCCACAGCTATCGCCTGACGGTCTCTTGACCTGGCGCAATATCTCTGCAGCTTTTTGTTGAGGCAAGATGCCATCATGTTCACCTGTGGCAGTTCTCACCGACTTGCAATCTGTGTGAAGACTTCTTGATGAAGTCCCCACTCTCCCGGGTGGAGGTCGTGCCTGCTGAGGAAGTCTGCTTCCCAGTTGTCCACTCCCGGAATGAACACTGCTGACAGTGCGCTTACGGGATTCTCCGCCTAGCGAAGAATTCTGGTGGCTTCTACCATCGCCACCCTGCTCCTTGTGCCGCCTTGGCAGTTTACATGAGCCACTGCGGTGATGTTGTCTGACTGAATCAGAACCGGTTGGTCGCGAAGCAGGGACTCCGCTTGACGTAGGGCGTTGTATATGGCCCTTAGTTCCAGGATGTTGATGTGAAGGCAAGTCTCCTGACTTGACCACAGCCCTTGGAAATTTCTCCCCTGTGTGACTGCCCCCCACCCTCGGAGGCTTGCATCCGTGGTCACCAGGACCCAGTCCTGAATGCCGAATTTGCGACCTTCGAGAAGGTGAGCACTCTGCAGCCACCACAGGAGAGACACCCTGGCCCTGGGGGATAGGGTGATTAACCGATGCATCTGAAGATGTGATCCGGACCACTTGTCCAGTAAGTCCCATTTGAAGGTCCTCGTATGGAACCTGCCGAAGGGAATGGCCTCGTATGATGCCACCATCCTTCCCAGGACTCGAGTGCAGTGATGCACTGACACCTGTTTTGGTTTTAATAGATTCCTGACCAGTGTCATGAGCTCCTGAGCTCTCTCTATCAGGAGAAAAACCTTTTTCTGGTCTGTGTCTAGGATTATGCCTAGGAGAGGCAGATGAGCTGTAGGAACCAACTGCGACTTTGGAATATATAGAATCCAGCCGTGTTGCCGTTACACTTCCAGAGACAGTGATACGCTGTTCAGCAACTGCTCTCTTGATCTCGCTTTTATGAGGAGATCGTCCAAGTACGGGATAATAGTGACACCTTGCTTCCGCAGGAGCACCATCATTTCCGCCATTACCTTGGTGAATATTCTCGGGGCAGTGGAGAGACCAAACGGCAACGTCTGAAATTGGTAATGACAATACCGTACCGCAATTCTGAGGTACGCCTGATGAGGTGGATAAATGGGGACATGAAGGTATGCATCCTTTATGTCCAGAGTCACCATAAAATCTCCCCCTTTCAGGCTTGCAATGACCGCTCTTAGCGATTCCAGCTTGAACTTGAACCTTTTCAGGTATATGTTGTCAAAGTCAGAAAAATATCACGATGCACACTGCCATATTTGCACCTCATACATGTCCTCACTGCGCATGCGTACACTCTCCCGTGCGTGCGCATACTCGCAGTCGCGTGCACCCGCAGGCACACGATATGCGCATTTACGGTAGAGTTTGTGTGCGTCTAGCGGGCGACTCGTTCATAACATATTTTAACTATATAATGTATTTTGTAGATTATGGTCCCTTTGATAGAATCTGAAAGTTTGGTTAATATAGCATGTTCATGGACAGAGAGATCCCTCATTGTTTGATACGAAGGGTCAGACAGGAGTAATACAGTGGTGTTTAGTATCCATCGGAAGAGTATTTAATTAGCAATATTCCGGTGTTGGTTTGAAGCAGATTAATCGCTCGTGCGAATAGTTATGGACATAAGAAGTTTATGTCCATTTACTATTATTTGCACTTACTTATCCATGCGGCGGGAAACCTAGTTTCCCACCCACCTGAGCAGTTGGAAGTAGACACAGCCCACCTGTATGAATCAACCTATGACCTTTTGTTATAATGCGAGGAGGAATTCCTGTGTCCAATGAACAATAAGAATGTAGGGACCATTGAATTGTATTGTGTGTGGGGCATAAATAGACAAGCCGATCACATCCAGCTCTCACTCTTCAACGGTTCTCATTGCTGATAATCGGGAGCTGGATGTCCAGAGGCGCATGCGATCGTTCCCTTTGTGCGTAAGTTTTCTCCGCAATCATATTGTCTTTCTTGTTATTATGGGCCATATCTCTCTCTCTCTCTCTTCTCCTTTTTCTTTCATTTTCCCTTAAAACGTAATTGTATTGTATTGTATTTACTGTGTAGTTATCTGGTTAGTTAGTCTATGTTATATTGTAGTGTATGACTTGTAATTGTATTATTCTTTTTCAAGTATAACATTCATATTAGGCGTTAGACCCTAAGCACGGTATTTGTGTATTTCTTATAGTGTTAAGTATTCTCAGAGCGTCGGTGACGCTCGAACAGCTTTTAAGTTAATAAGGTTACACGGTGTTGCATCTACACTCAATCTCTGCACCAAGGTTTACTGCATAATACACTGTTTTATGGTATAGTTACAAAGGTTTAACATTGTGAGCGTCTGCGCCGCTGGTGATCTCCTCGTGGTCTCGAGCGTTCGCATCGCTATAGCAAATCATTACGTTAGTCGGCAGCCAATAGCGTGCCTGCCTGTGATCTCTTGGCCGTGAGCGAACGTAACGCTTGAGCGTCTCGACTACGGCTAAGCAATTGTTACGCAACGTGCGTACCCTTACGGTACTCCATACGTCAATAGCGTACAGTGTTCTTAGACCTCTTAAAGGGTTTTAAGTAAGATAAATAATTTAGCTTTATCAATGTTCAGGGATTTTAAATTCAATATGGGTCTGACCGAACCGTCCGGTTTCAGGACTACAACATGGTCGAATAATAACCCCACTCCTTGTTGAAGGAGGGGAACCTTGACCACCACCTGTTGAAGATACAATTTGTGAATTGCAGTTAACACTGTTTCCCTCTCGTGGGGGGAAGCCGGCAGGGCCGTCGGTGAGGGGGCATCTCCTCAAAGTCCAGCTTGTATCCATGAGACACAATATCTATTGCCCAGGGATCTAACAGGGAGTGAATCCACTTGTGGCTGAACTTACGAAGGCTCCGCCTGTGGAGCCCCATCGACATGCGGTGGATTTTGTAGAGGCCGGGGAGGACTTCTGTTCCAGGGAACTAGCTGTGTTGTGCAGCTTCTTTCCTCTGCCCCTGCCTCTGGCAAGAAAGGACGCACCTCGGACTTTCTTGTTTCTTTGTTCGAAAGGCTGCATTTGATAATGTCGTGCTATTCCTAGGCTGTGCAGGAATATAAGGCAAACTATCAGAATTACCAGCTATAGCTGTGGAGACCAGGTCCGAGAACCCTTCTCCACACAATCCTCAGCCTTCCATATGCCTCTTAAGTCGGCATCATCTGTCCATTGCATATTCTACAGGACACGTCAAGCAGAAATCGACATAGCTTTGACTCTAGGACCCAGTAGACTCATGTCTCTTTGGGCATGTTTTACACACATATATATATATATATATATATATATATATATATATATATATATATATATATATATATATAATCCAAAAAGAAAGAGGCACTCCTGGTCTTGAAACAAATTCAAACAAACTGGTGGTTTTAATCAACGTTTCGGGGTAATATTCCCCGTCATCAGGACACACAACACACAAGTGCAAACAAACAGCATTTAAATACAACTTACAGGGCTCCTAATCACGTTTCCTGACTCTCAGCATGTGTGCTCAGCGTCCGCACACCTACTTCCGGTCGTCCGAACGACGTCACACCGGAAGTGACGTGCGACACAGCATAGCTGAGCAAGCCAGGTTTCCATGGAGACGCGGCAACACGTACCGCTCCTCCACGTCACATAGGGAACTTATGAAACAACAAATAGAGCACCCTGATCGATATACCACAATTAATACATGTAAAACCCCGAAACGTTGATTAAAACCACCAGTTTGTTTGAATTTGTTTCAAGACCAGGAGTGCCTCTTTCTTTTTGGATTCTATGGTAGGGGGTTGGCAGACCCCGGGAGTGCACCTTGGCAAGTTGATTTAGTACTCCATGGAGTGCCGGCTTTTGGATTTGGATAAATAGGAACCGGAGCGTCCGCTGCAGAGACACCGGGACCCAGCAAGGCACCAAGGAGACATCTACTTCATGACCCTCCATTCACTTGATCACGTATTTATTGCACTTTATTACTTGTTTTTGCACAGTTTAGCACGGTTTTGAAGCACTTTGTCAGATATAGCACTTCGCACTTTCAAGGGAACGGGACTTTGTACTGTGTTTGCTGACACACTCAGCCTGGTGTGCTCATATACCGTGGCACTGACTGCCCTTCCATATATAGAACGTTGTGCATTGTAGCACAATGGCAGGAGCCAGTGAGGAATTTTCTGAAGTGCTGGGACAAATGTTGCAATGTGACACACAGGATTGTTTTAGTTTTTCTGATGTAGAGGCATCCAACATTTTATATACTGAATCTGCATTTGATAAGGCAGCTAATAGTTCCAGTGATGAAATATTTAAGGAACTTTTAATAATGAAAAAAACGTGAGACGGATTTTTTATACCACGGGATGACTCTCTCAGACTACTTTCGTAACAAGCAGATACCCAGGGGCTTCAGGGTGCACAATACCCCTACCATAGGGAGATATAATACAGCATTTTGCACTAAGTGGATAGCGATTTTAAACAAGTGCTCAATGGACTTGATGCTTTTAGTCATTGAGGAATCCACTAGGGAGCTCAAAGTGATGAAGGACAAAATTTCCACCTTTGAAACAGAGCACATGAGCACTTTAACAGCTGATACTGCCACTGATTGGGCCAATAAACTTAAAACACAAATTGAGGAGTATCGCATAGAATTGATAAGATACAAGAAAGAAAAACTAGTGAAGGTACAATTAGACTATGCACAACACAGAGTGTACAATTGGCTACACACAGGATACAGGAACCCTGGGGGAGTACAATTACGTAAATTCCGGAGGAGACGTCCTTGGCAAGGGCAACCCGGTAACTCCAGCACTTCAGCCAGTGATACAGAAGGTACCATCACTGAGACAACAGCCAAGAACTCCCGTGCGGTCCCTTTAGGCGTAGACACCCGCAGGACGCGGGCGGAGATGCGCATAAACGCACGCAACGGGGGGGACAATCGCAGAGGGAGAAAAGGAAACAGACCCCCAAGGGGGAAACGAGTCTAGTCTTTAATCTCTCCAATAAACCTTTAACAGAGGCAGAGACACGGTTGCTAAGCAGGGGTCTCAGTTTTATTCCAACAAATGCACACAGCCCATTCCAATGGAAGGTTGACAATTACAAGTTCCAGAGGAAGTTGAGGCTTAAGGAACATTTTGGGAAACATAAACCCACCATTGTCCCTGACTCGACAGTCCCCCCCCAAACTACGTAAGTTTGGTAAACCATCAACCTTTGACCCCCAGTCATTCAACCCAGCCATTAAAATCTTCTCCAGAATGTTGGAGCAATCCACAGAAGAAATGTGCCCTCAAGTAAGATTCAACCTCACCCGAGAAGAAAAGATGGCCTTAAAATGACTAAAAGCACGACATGATATCATTATCAGAGGTGCAGATAAAGGAGGGGCGATCGTGGTGATGGATCTTGAGATGTACAAGATGGAATGTGACCGGCTGTTATCGGATTCCACCACGTATAGACAGCTGGAAAAAGATCCCACTGAGGATTTCATACAAGAACTCCAGAATCTACTGGACTCGGCTGAACGGCAAGGCTGGATTGATACAGAAACTAAGACACTCTTGATGAGAACCACGCCAAGGATTCCAGTTTTTTATGTGATCCCTAAGATCCACAAGGACGCACAGAGACCCCCTGGCCAGCCCATCATATCGGCCAGGGGCTCTCTATGTGAACCGGCAGCTGCGTTCATTGACACATATTTACAGCCCTGTATCATGAAAACATTCACGCACCTTAAAGACACTTCGTCACTTTTGCGCACTATAGCCACTTTCTCTACCATCCCGAATGATACAGGACTGGCGAGCATTGATGTAGTAGGACTATATACCTGTATACCACATGAAGCAGGCATTGAGGCAGTGGGCAAACTGATCATGGGTAACAGCTGGTACACAGGCCCGAATGTACAGTTTATTCTGGCTCTTTTAAGATTTATTCTGTTACATAATTATTTTATATATGATGGTAAGTTTTTTATTCAAACGTCAGGTTGTGCCATGGGATCTTGCGCGGCACCTGTATACGCTAATGCATATATGTACATGGTAAAACAGGAATTATTTTTCTCAAAGCAGAACGTGGCACAACAGATTTTTCATTATAATCGATATATAGATGACGTTCTAGTATTGTGGACAAGCACGGAAGATGCTTTGAGGAATGTGATTGAAAAACATAATGAGTCTGAATGTCCAGCAAAATTAACTCTTACCATGAGTAAGAATGAAATACATTTTTTAGATGTTAACATTGCATGTAGAGATCAGAGATTGCAAACTAGATTATTTTCAAAACTAACCGACCGCAACACATTGCTCAGGTATGATAGCTTTCACCCCAAAGCTACCACCAGAGGGTTACCATACTCCCAGTTTATCAGAGTATGCAGGATAAACAGTGATCCGATAGAGAGGGAGAAACAGCTGGACCTGATGGTCAACAAATTTGTGGAGAGGGGTTTTCCCCTCCGAGATTTAATAACAGCCAGACAAAAGGCCAGTGGGATAGATAGGTCGGTCCTCCTGCGAGAGAAGGACAGTGGTTTGGTTCCGAAACAAAGGGAAGTATTGCCCTGGGTCAACCAGTTTGATATAAAAAGTAAACACACCACTAAACAAGCCAAAGCTCTATGGCCTATCATTACCAATGATCCTCAGCTGCAAACCTTGAAAAACACTAAGCTAATGCCAAGTTATGCCAGGGGCCCTAACTTGAGGGATCTGCTGGTGAAGACTGATATCACAGGCATACAACCTTTGAAAAAGCATTTCTTGACGAGAAAGGTAGGATGCTACAAATGCTCAGGGTGTGTAACATGCAGTTACATGATTACTGGTAGCACCTTTGCCCATCCACACATGGGAAAGATGTTACAGATTAAATTTCCCCTTTCATGCACATCAAAATTTGTTATCTATTTACTTACCTGCCCATGCGGCCAACATTACGTAGGCAAGACGAAACGCCAATTTAAAGAAAGAATGGCCCAGCATAGAGGGGCCATACGAGCAGCCTTAAGCGAGGGCAAGAGTGACCAGACAGTGGCTCGCCATTTCCTCACAGCTAAACACTCTATGGCCACACTGAGGTACAGGGTAATCGACCAAATCCCCCCTAATATAAGAGGTGGTGACAGAGATCGACAACTCTTACAACTTGAATGTAAATGGATACACCGTCTAAATACGGTGAAGCCATATGGACTTAATGAAACACTCAATTTAAGTTGTTTTTTTGTAAAACATGACATCTAGGCTGCTAGGTGAGCAGGTCCTGCAGTTATTGATGAGGACGACCAACAGAGATCTGCAGTCAGTACAAAGATCTTGGGAGGATCTCTTATTGAATAATGATAGTTCAGACATTATGAGTTTATTAACATTTGTGAACACACCAGGTCTAAAGTAGATCTAAAGTCCCAGTCCTGCATTGTTTGCTGGGTTCATAACACTTATGTAGGTATATATACTTGGCACAGTGAGTGAACAATTGATTTTTTCACATTATAGTCAAATAGCACTTTAATATAGTAAAGATATGGCACCTTGCCACTAGAGGGCAGGCGGCAGCCTCATGTACACAGAACAATGCACCAAGTCACTTTGTTTATTAATTATTTAATGTTATATTGATTATGTATTAATGTTATATTGTTTTACATGTATTAATTGTGGTATATCGATCAGGGTGCTTTATTTGTTGTTTCATAAGTTCCCTATGTGACGTGGAGGAGCGGTACGTGTTGCCGCGTCTCCATGGAAACCTGGCTTGCTCAGCTATGCTGTGTCGCACGTCACTTCCAGTGTGACGTCGTTCGGACGACCGGAAGTAGGTGTGCGGACGCCGAGCACACATGCTGAGAGTCAGGAAACGTGATTAGGAGCCCTGTAAGTTGTATTTAAATGCTGTTTGTTTGCACTTGTGTTGTGTGTGTCCTGATGACGGGGGATATTACCCCGAAATGTTGATTAAAACCACCAGTTTGTTTGAATTTGTTTCAAGACCAGGAGTGCCTCTTTCTTTTTGGATTCTATGGTAGGGGGTTGGCAGACCCCGGGAGTGCACCTTTGCAAGTTGATTTAGTACTCCATGGAGTGCCGGCTTTTGGATTTGGAGATATATATATCTCTTAAGACAGCATCTTTAATATATATATATATATATATATATATATCTCTATATATATATATATATCTCTCTCTATATATATATATCTCTCTATATATATATATATATCTCTCTATATATATATATATATATATATATATCTCTCTCTCTCTCTCTCTCTCTCTATATATATATATATATATATATATATATATATATATATATATACACATACATACATACACACACATATACTAGGGTCTCAATCTCTGCTGATAAGGTACCTGTCCACGCTGCCACGGCGCTATAAACCCATGCCGACACAATCGCCGGTCTGAGTAGTGTACCAGAATGTGCACGCTATCTGCAGGATCCCTGAGGATAGCTGTTACGTCAGGGCTACCTTTTGGGCTAACGTGACACCCTAGGGGAAGATTCCCATCGTATCCTGGCCCTAGTAGGGAAAAGATACTCCCTGAGAATTCTTTGTGGGAAACTGCAGTCTCTTGTCTGGAGATTCCAGCTCTTTTTCATCATGAGAGGAGGGAAATTTACCTCAGCTTTCTACCCCTTAAACATGTGTACCCTTGTGTCAGGGACAGATGAGTCATCAGTGATATGCAAATCATCATTTATTACAATAATCATATATTGAATACTTTTCTGCCATTTTGGCTGTAACTTTGCATTATCGTAGTCGACACTGGAGTCAGACTCCGTGTCGATATCAGTGTCTATTATTTTGGATAGTGATCATTGAGAGACTCTGAAGGTCTCTGCGACATAGGGACAGACATGGGTAGATTCCCTGTCTGTTCTCTAATTTTTTGTGCAATAAATTCACCTTAGCACTTAATTACACATATCCAAACAGGTGTCGGCGTTGTCGACGGAGACACCCTCTCACACACATATTTGCTCCATCTCCTCCTTAGGGGAGCCTTTTACCTCAGAAATGTCGACACACATGTACCGACACACCACACACTCAGGGAATGCTCATCTGAACACAATTCCCCCATAAGGCCCTTAGGAGAGAGTATGCCAGCACACACCCCAGCGCTATTAACCCAGGAATAACACAGTAACTTAATGTTAACCCAGTAGCTGCTGTTTATATTGATTTTTGCGCCTAATTATGTTCCCCCCCTCTCTTTTTACCCTCTTCTACCGTGTAACTGCAGGGGAGATGCTGGGGAGCTTCCTCTCAGCGGTGCTGTGGAGAAAAAACATGGCGCTGGTGAGTGCTGAGGAAGAAGCCCCGCCCCCTCAACGGCGGGCTTCTGTCCCGCTTTCATGTACAATTTTTGGCGGGGGCTCATACATATATACAGTGCCCAACTGTATATATGCAAAATTTTGTCAAAGAGTTCTCTAATTGCTGCCCAGGGCGCCCCCCCTGCGCCCTGTACCCTTACAGTGACCGCAGTATGTGGGTGTAGTGTGGGAGCAATGGCGCACAGCTGCAGTGCTGTGCGCTACCTCCGTGAAGACTGGAGTCTTCTGCCGCCGATTTCGAAGTCTTCTTGCTTCTTTCACCCGGCTTCTGTCTTCCGGCTCTGCGAGGGGGACGGCGGCGCGGCTCCGGGATCGGACGACGAGGGTGAGATCCTGTGTACGATCCCTCTGGAGCTAATGGTGTCCAGTAGTCTAAGAAGCAGGACCTATCTGCAGAGAGTAGGGCTGCTTCTCTCCCCTCAGTCCCACGATGCAGAGCTCCCTGAAAAGAAAAAAACCTAACAAAATACTTTCTTATAGCAAGCTCAGGAGAGCTCACTAAACAGCACCCAGCTCGTCCGGCCACAGATTCAAACTGAGGTCTGGAGGAGGGACAGAGGGAGGAGCCAGAGCACACCAGAATCTAAATTCTTTCTTAAAGTGCCCATGTCTCCTGAGGAGCCCGTCTATTCCACATGGTCCTTACGGAGTCCCCAGCATCCACTAGGACGTTAGAGAAACAGAGTTGATTGCTGCAGCAAATTTGTTAGCAGTTGGGCAAAACCATGTGCACTGCAGGTGTGGCAGATATAACATTTGCAGAGAGAGTTAGATTTGGGTGGGTTATTTTTGTTTCTGTGTAGGGTAAATACTGGCTGCTTTATTTTTACACTACAATTTAGATTTCAGGCTGAACACACCCCACTCAAATTTAACTCTCTCTGCACGTTATATCTGCCCCCCCCAGCAGTGCACATGGTGTTGCCCAACTGCTAACAAGTTTCTGCTGCGATCAACTCTGAATTACCCCCAAAGTACCTGACAAAAAAACGCCTGTATAGTGTGACTGCAAAGCAGAGCACAAACAGAGAATTTAAGAGGTATATGGTGACTAAAACACATAGAGAAAAATACCAAAGTAGTATATCCTATGAAACACTATATTATATGAGAACCCTGATGCACTCAGCCCCTCTCAGAGTACAGAATATAGGGATAGCGATATGTGTGAGATACACGGAATGGAGACCACACAGCAGCTATTGGCACACACAGTCACATGTACAATGCAGAAATTATTCTAAACAATAAAACTGCACTGGACTAGCAATACTAAGTAACTGGACTACTAAGTAAAGCTATGTATGTATACAGATATAACAAAAAGACTGGGTGTATATCACAAGATACTTGAACTAAATATCCCTGTAGTTATGCACTTGTTCTTAACTAACACTGTCTAAATGACATGTAGAATACGTAAGAGTCCTGTAAATGCAGAGCGCTGATGATGCAGGCGGCTTTACAGAGGAGACATTGCCCGGCAGTCCCAGGATCAGCGCAGCTCTGTGTAAAGGCGTCCAAACGCTGACAGGGAGTGAGGGAGAAGAGAGATGCAGCTCCAGGGCAGGAACATTTGCAGTGGGGCCTGGGGCTGGGAGAGGGGCTACAGGTCAGAGCCCTTTGCCCTCTGCTGGACTTCACCACCGGGTACTGCGGGGCCTATAGAAAACGGATTATGAGAAATCCAACCTGTGCCCCTTGTCCTGGTGGTCTAGTGGGGTCCCTGTACGGCTACAGTGTCCACGCCAGCATGCGCGGTCCGTCTCCGGAGACCGCGCCGGATCGCGATTTCAGCAGGTCCCGCCTGGGGGACCCTCTTACCTCCTGCCAAAGATGCGGCCACGCGATCCAGAAGAGCAGCGGCGGTTGTTTGCCTGAAGTGACCGGAGCCCTCCACTATAAGTACCCGGCAACCAGGGCGTGGGAATATACAGCGCCGCTGGGGGAGGTGAGGGAGCCATAGCACGATATGTCACACTTCTATGTGCTTGTCCTGCTGCCCTTGAAGTCTTTTTTTCTTCAAAAAGCGCTTTTCAGGGCAGCCTAGCGCAGCCCCCCTGGGTGGGAGATCGCTGAGGAACTTGCAGAATAAGACGGCCAAACGTGAAGATGAAGCCGCAAAAGTATCATATTTGTAGAACTTGGCAAACGTATAAATACTGGACCAAGTGGCTGCTCTACGGAGTTGAGACGTGGTAGCCCTCCTACTAGCGGCCCAGGAAGACCCAACGGAGCGTGTAGAGTGGGCCGCAATGTATAATGGAGGTCACGTAGATTGGTGTAGATAGGCTTGACGAACAGTCAACCAAATCCATCGGGCTAAGGTCTGCTTAGTAGCAGGCCACCCTCGCCACGGAAGATCATAAAGCACGAATAAAGCATCAGTCTTTCATAATGGTGCTGTCCGTTCCACATAGATCTTCAACGCTCTCACTACATCCAGAGAAGGTGTCCCAGAGTCCACCTGTAAGGACGGTATCATAAATGGCTGATTGATATGAAAAGCCGACATGACCTTGGAAACAAAGGAAGCATGTGTTCTCAACTCGGGCCCCATCAGGATGACAAATCAAGTAGTGAGGCATACAAGACAAGGCACTTAATTCAGATTCCATCCGGGCTGAAGCTATGGCTAATAGAAAATCAGTCTTCCAAGTAAGATAGTTAATATCTGCATCTTCCAAGGGTTCAAAACAGGATGACTGCAGATAATCCAGCACCAGATTCAAGTCCCAAGGAGCTGTAGGAAGAACAAATGGGGGTTGTACCCGAAGGACCCCTTATAGAAAAGTTTGCACATCTGGTAGAAGCACCAGGCATCTCTGAAAGAAAATCGATAAGGCAGATACCTGAACTATCAGGGATCCTAGACGAAGTCCGGAATCTAAATCTGCCTGAAGAAAGAGCAAGAACCCCCGAGAGACGAAAATAATCTGATTTAAACCCTTTTCAGTCAAACCAAGAGATATAAAGAACGCCAGTTGCGATGGTAATGGGATGCCATAACAGGTTTTAGTGCACGCAACATCGTGGGAATCACACATTTCGGAATCCCTTTGCGTTTTAGGATGTCTGCCTCAAGAGCCATCCCGTTAAACGTAGTCATGGTAAAACTGGATTCACGAAGGGCCCTTGTTGGAGTAGATCCGTTCGAAGAGGTAGAGGCCAAGGATCGTCCGCTGGCAGAATCCGCAGGTCTGAAAACCAAGCTCTCAGAGGTAAATCTGGTGCTACCAAGATCAGTTATTGACTCCAGTTTGATTCTCTTGAGAATTCGAGACAATAGAGGAAATGGAGGAAACAAGTATATTAGGTTGTACGGCCAAATCACGGGGCAGAGCATCTACAGCTTCCGCCTGAGGATCCTGTGTTCTGGAGATGTATCGAGGAAGATAATGATTAGGACGGGACGCCATGAGATCCACCTCTGGACACACCCAGCGCCGTGTCAGAGCGTCGAACACCTTTGGGTGAAGTGCCCATTCTCCCGGATGTAGATCCTGACGGCTGAGGTAGTCTGCTTCCCAATAGTCTACTCCTGGAATGAATACTGCTGAGAGGACTACAGCGTTGTGTTCGGCCCACTGGAGAAGGCGTGTCACCTCTTGCATCGCTTGGCGACTGCAAGTTCTTCCCTGCTAGTTTACATACGCTACAGCAGTCGCGTTGTCCGATTGAACCTATACCACCTTGGATCGAAGAACTTGTGCAGCTTTTACCAGCGCATAGTAGATATCTCCCAGTTCCAACGCATTTATTGGCAACAGTGATTCCTGTGTGAGACCAATGGCCCTGATGATTGAAGTCCAACAAAACCACAACCCATCCCGAGGTTGGCATCCATCGTTAGGTACGTCCAGTCCCATACACCGAATCGCCTGCCCGCAGTGAAATTGTGCAGTTGGAGCCACCAAAGAAGCGAAAGTCGCGTCTCTGGAGTCATTCGAACTAACTGTTTAATGTGTATTTGTGACCCCAACCATTGATTTAAACAGATTCAGCTGGAAAGGATGTGAATGAAAACAGCTGAACTCCAGAGTTTCGAAAGCTGCTACCATTTTCACAAGCAAATGAAAGCATAAATTGACTGATACCAGCCTTGGCTTGAGGACAGCTTGGACCAGTTTCTGTATACCCAGAGCTTTGTCTTGACCAGGATCACACTGAGAAACTGGATACGCTGTGACGGCTTAAGGTTGGATTTCCGAAAATTGATTATCCATCTGTGTTCCACTAACACACTGTATGTTAATAGAGCATGCTCCTGGAGAATGAGATCTGATGGAGCTTTGAGGAGGAGGTCATCTAGGTATGGTAATATTGCGACTCCCAATGATCTGAGGTGAGCAATAGTCACCGACATGACCTTGGTAAACACCCTGGGGGCTGTGGACAGACCAAATGGTAAGGCTCTGAACTGAAAATGATCCTGTTGAATCGCGAACCTGAGAACACACCTGGTGTGGTTACCATATCGGAATGTGGAGATATGCATCCTTGATGTCCAGAGATATCATAAATTCCTTGGGTTCCAGGCTCGAGATCACGGAGTTGAGCGACTCCATCTTGAACATGTAATAAGACATTACGATTTCAGATTCAGAATTGATCGTACAGTACCTTCTGGTTTTGGTACTACGAAAAGATTGGAATAGTAACCCTTCTTTAGTTGAAGCAGTGGTACCGGCATTAACACAGTTGATTCCACCAAGGACTGTATTGCACCTTGAAGGGCCAAACGTTTATGGTGGACGCTGGCGCCGCACAGTGACTCACACAAGGAGGCTCACTCACCCAACCAGAGACTCAGGAAGCGTCTGTCTTCGGAGGAACAGTGCTTCTCAGGATAAGCGCTGTTCTCCTTGCTGTCTCGGGAGGAACAGTTCCTCTCAGGTTAAGCGCTGTTCTCTTTGTGCAGCTTGACGCTGCTAGTGTGTAACCTGGACCCCACTTCTCTCATATAAGTGGCGGTGGGTACCTGAGGCTGAGGGAACTAAGTCCCATGAATATAAAAGCTACATAAATGAAAGTAAATATAGACAGAGATGGAGCTCAGTCAGCAGTGACCGGCTCCCTCGGCACAAATTCAAAACTGGGGGATGATGGGGGATACAGGGGCAGGAGCCTGTTTCACTTCTTGGATTATTTAAAGTGCCAGCTCCCTGTAAGCCACCATCATCAACCCACGGTCTTGAAGTTGTGCCAGCGTGCCCTAGTGGCTGACAGAAAAACAAGGTCTGTTACCATAGACGGTAGGTATTGCAAGATCAGTAATGAGATCAAATATATGCCAAAGTACTTTACATTGTTTAAACCAGTGGTTCTCAAACTCGGTCCTCAGGACCCCACACGGTTCACGTTTTCCATGTCACCCAGCAGGTGCATTGTGTATAACCAACTGCCACATTTTAAAAAATTAAAGGTGACCTGCAAAACATGAACCGTGTGGGGTCCCGAGGACCGAGTTTGAGAACCTGTGGTTTAAACTGTACCTGTGAATAATAAGAATTTACTCACCGGTAATTCTATTTCTCGTAGTCCGTAGTGGATGCTTGGGACTCCGTAAGGACCATGGGGAATAGACGGCTCCGCAGGAGACTGGGCACATCTAAAAGATTTAGGACTATCTGGTGTGCACTGGCTCCTCCCCCTATGACCCTCCTCCAAGCCTCAGTTAGGAACTGTGCCCGGAAGAGCTGACACAATAAGGAAGGATTTTTGAATCCCGGGTAAGACTCATACCAGCCACACCAATCACACCATATAACACGTGATAGGAACCCCGGTTAACAGTATGATAACAAATGGAGCCTCTGAAGAGATGGCTCACAACAAAACCCGATTTTTGTAACAATAACTATGTACAGGTATTGCAGACAATCCGCACTTGGGATGGGCGCCAAGCATCCACTACGGACTACGAGAAATAGAATTACCGGTGAGTAAATTCTTATTTTCTCTGACGTCCTAGTGGATGCTGGGGACTCCGTAAGGACCATGGGGATTATACCAAAGCTCCCAAACGGGCGGGAGAGTGCGGATGACTCTGCAGCACCGAATGAGAGAATTCCAGGTCCTCCTCAGCCAGGGTATCAAATTTGTAGAATTTTGCAAACGTGTTTGCCCCCGACCAAGTAGCTGCTCGGCAAAGTTGTAAAGCCGAGACCCCTCGGGCAGCCGCCCAAGATGAGCCCACCTTCCGTGTGGAATGGGCTTTTACAGATTTAGGCTGCGGTAAGCCTACCGCAGAATGCGCCAGCTGAATAGTGCTACAAATCCAGCGCGCAATAGACTGCTTAGAAGCAGGAGCACCCAGCTTAGCGGGTGCATACAGGATAAACAGCGAGTCAGTCTTTCTGACTCCAGCCGTCCTGGAAATATACATTTTTAGGGCCCTGACTACGTCCAGCAACTTGGAATCCTCCAAGTCCCTAGTAGCCGCAGGCACCACAATAGGTTGGTTCAAGTGAAAAGCTGAGACCACCTTTGGGAGAAACTGAGGACAAGTCCTCAATTCTGCCCTATCCATATGGAAAATCAGATAAGGGCTTTTACAAGACAAAGCCGCCAATTCTGAAACCCGCCTGGCCGACGCCAAGGCCAACAGCATGACCACTTTCCATGTGAGATATTTTAAATCCACAGTCTTAAGTGGTTCGAACCAATGTGATTTCAGGAATGCCAAAACCACATTGAGATCCCAAGGTGCCACTGGGGGCACAAAAGGAGGCTGAATATGCAGTACTCCTTTGACAAAAGTCTGAACTTCGGGTAGTGAAGCCAGTTCTTTTTGGAAGAAAATCGACAGAGCCGAAATCTGGACCTTTATGGACCCCAATTTGAGGCCCAACGTCACCCCTGCTTGCAGGAAGTGCAGGAATCGACCCAGTTGAAATTCCTCCGTCGGGGCCTTCATGGCCTCACACCAAGCAACATATTTTCGCCAAATGCGGTGATAATGTCTTGCGGTGACATCCTTCCTGGCTTTGATCAGGGTAGGGATGACTTCCTCCGGAATACCCTTTTCCTTCAGGATCCGGTGTTCAACCGCCATGCCGTCAAACGCAGCCGCGGTAAGTCTTGGAACAGACAGGGTCCCTGCTGCAGCAGGTCTTGTCTGAGCGGCAGAGGCCAAGGGTCCTCTGTAAGCATCTCTTGAAGTTCCGAGTACCAAGCTCTTCTTGGCCAATCCGGAACCACGAGTATGGTTTTCACTCCTCGCCTTCTTATTATTCTCAGTACTTTGGGTATGAGAGGTAGAGGAGGAAACACATAAACCGACTGGTACACCCATGGTGTCACTAGAGCGTCCACCGCTATCGCCTGAGGGTCTCTTGACCGGGCGCAATATCTTTTCAACTTCTTGTTGAGGCGGGACGCCATCATGTCTACCTGTGGTTTTTCCCACCGGTTGACCAGCATTCGGAAGACTTCTGGATGAAGTCCCCATTCTCCCGGGTGGAGGTCGTGCCTGCTGAGGAAGTCTGCTTCCCAGTTGTCCACTCCCGGAATGAACACTGCCGTCAGTGCTAACACATGATTCTCTGCCCATCTGAGAATCCTTGTGGCTTCTGCCATCGCCATCCTGCTTCTCGTGCCGCCCTGTCTGTTTACATGGGCGACCGCCGTGATGTTGTCTGACTGGATCAGTACCGGCTGGTTTTGAAGCAGGGGTCTTGCCTGGCTTAGGGCATTGTAAATGGCCCTTAGCTCCAGGATATTTATGTGAAGAGAAATCTCCTGATTTGACCACAGTCCTTGGAAATTTCTTCCCTTTGTGACTGCCCCCCGCCCCGAAGGCTGGCATCCGTGGTCACCAGGACCCAGTCCTGTATTCCGAATCTGCGGCCCTCTAGTAGATGAGCCCTCTGCAGCCACCACAGCAGCGACACCCTGGTCCTGGCCGATAGGGTTATCCGCTGTTGCATCTGGAGATGGGACCCGGACCATTTGTCCAACAGGTCCCACTGGAACGTCCTTGCGTGGAACCTTCCGAATGGAATTGCTTCGTACGAAGCTACCATTTTTCCCAGGACTCGTGTGCATTGATGTACCGACACTTTTCCTGGTTTTAGGATGTCTCTGACCAGAGATGACAATTCCTCTGCTTTTTCCAGTGGAAGAAACACTCTTTTCTGGTCTGTGTCCAGAATCATTCCCAGGAACAGAAGAAGTGTCGTCGGGACCAGCTGTGACTTTGGAATGTTTAGAATCCAGCCGTGCTGTTGTAGCACTTCCTGAGAAAGTGCCACCCCCACATTATCAACTGTTCTTTGGACCTCGCCTTTATCAGGAGATCGTCCAAGTACGGGATAATTAAAACTCCCTTCTTGCGAAGGAGTATCATTATTTCGGCCATTACCTTGGTAAAGACCCTCGGTGCCGTGGATAACCCGAACGGCAGCGTCTGGAACTGATAGTGACAGTCCTGTACCACAAATCTGAGGTACTCCTGGTGCGGAGGGTAAATGGGGACATGCAGGTACGCATCCTTGATGTCCAGGGATACCATGTAATCCCCCTCCTCCAGGCTCGCAATAACCGCCCTGAACGATTCCATCTTGAACTTGAACCTTTTGATATAAGTGTTCAAGGTTTTTAAATTTAAGATGGGTCTCACCGAACCGTCCGGTTTCGGTACCACAAACATTGTGGAGTAGTAACCCTTTCCTTGCTGAAGGAGGGGTACCTTGACGATCACTTTCTGTGAATACAGTTTTTGAATAGCCACCAACACTGCCTCCCTGGCAGAGGGAGTTGCCGGCAAGGCAGATTTTAGGAAACGGCGGGGGGGAGACGTCTCGAATTCCAGCCTGTACCCCTGAGATACTACTTGAAGGACCCAGGGATCCACTTGCGAGAGAGCCCACTGTGCGCTGAAAAACCTGAGACGTGCCCCCACCGTTCCCGATTCCGCCTGAGCAGCCCCAGCGTCATGCTGTGGACTTACCGGACGCAGGGGAGGACTTCTGCTCCTGGGAACTAGCTGTGTGCTGCAGCTTTTTCCACCTTCCTCTGCCCCTCGGCAGAAAGGATGAGCCTCTAGCCCGCTTATTTTTCTGGGGCCGAAAGGACTGTACCTGATAATACGGTGCTTTCTTTTGCTGTGGGGTAGCCTGTGGCAAAAAAGTCGATTTCCCAGCAGTAGCTGTGGAAACGAGGTCTGAAATACCTTCCCCAAAAAGTTCCACCCCTTTATAGGGTAAAACTTCCATGTGCCGCTTGGAGTCGGCATCACCTGACCATTGCCTAGTCCATAACCCCCGTCTGGCGGCAATGGACATAGCGCTTATTTTTGATGCCAGCCGGCAAATATCCCTCTGTGCATCACGCATGTATAAGACCGCGTCTTTTACATGGTCAATCGTTAGCAAAATATTGTCCCTATCCATGGTATCAATGTTTTCCGACAGGGAGTCGGACCACGCAGCAGCACTGCACATCCAAGCTGATGCAATAGCGGGTCTCAATATAATGCCAGTGTGTGTGTATATAGCTTTTAGGGTACTTTCCAGCTTTCTATCAGCAGGTTCTTTTAGGGCGGCCGTATCCGGAGACGGTAGTGCCACCTTCTTTGATAAGCGTGTCAATGCTTTATCTACCCTAGGGGGTGTTTCCCAGCGTGACCTATCCTCTGGCGGGAAAGGGTACGCAGCCATTAACCGTTTAGAAATGATCAATTTCTTATCTGGGGAAGTCCACGCTTCCTCACACACCTCATTTAATTCGTCAGATGCAGGAAAAACTACTGGTAGTTTTTTTCTCACCAAACATAATACCCTTTTTTGTGGTACCTGGGGTATCATCAGAAATGTGTAAAACATTTTTCATATAACGGGTGGACCTATTGGAGGGTACACTCGTCTCATCATCGTCGACACTGGAGTCGGTATCCGTGTCGACATCTGTATCTGTCATCTGAGGTAGCGGGCGTTTTATAGCCCCTGATGACATTTGAGACGCTTGGACAGGCACAAGCTGAGTAGCCGGCTGTCCTATGTCGTCAAACCTTTTATGTAAGGAGCTGACACTGTCACGTAATTCCTTCCATAAGTCCATCCACACTGGTGTCGACCCCGCAGGGGGTGAAATCACATTCACAGGCATTTGCTCCGCCTCCACATCATTATCCTCATCATACATGTCGACACAGCAGTACCGACACACAGCAGACACACAGGGAATGCTCTTACAGAGGACAGGACCCCACAAAGCCCTTTGGGGAGACAGAGGGAGAGTATGCCAGCACACACCAGGGCGCTATATAACACAGGGATATCACTATACAGAGTGTTTTCCCCTATAGCTGCCTATAATATATATATATATATATATACACTGCGCCTAAATTGTGCCCCTCCTCTCTTTTTTACCCTTTCTGTAGTGCAGGACTGCAGGGGAGAGCCAGGGAGCTTCCTTCCAGCGAAGCTGTGAGGGAATAATGGCGCCAGTGTGCTGAGGGAGTTGGCTCCGCCCCTTTTTCGGCGGGCTTTCTCCCGCTATTTTATTGTTTCTGGCAGGGGTTAATATACACCTATATAGCCTCAGGGGCTATATATGGTGTTAGTTTTGCCAGCCAAGGTGTTATTATTGCTGCTCAGGGCGCCCCCCCCCCCCCCAGCGCCCTGCACCCATCAGTGACCGCAGTGTGTGGTGTGCATGAGGAGCAATGGCGCACAGCTGCAGTGCTGTGCGCTACCTTGGAGAAGACAGAAGTCTTCAGCCGCCGATTTTCCGGACCACCTTCTTGTTTCTGGCTCTGTAAGGGGGACGGCGGCGCGGCTCCGGGAACGGACGACGAGGTCGGGTCCTGTGTTCGATCCCTCTGGAGCTAATGGTGTCCAGTAGCCTAAGAAGCCCAAGCTACCACCACTTAGGTAGGTTCGCTTCTTCTCCCCTTAGTCCCTCGTTGCAGTGAGCCTGTTGCCAGCAGGTCTCACTGAAAATAAAAACCTAAACTATACTTTCTTCTAGGAGCTCAGGAGAGCCCCTAGTGTGCATCCAGCTCAGCCGGGCACAGAAATCTAACTGAGGCTTGGAGGAGGGTCATAGGGGGAGGAGCCAGTGCACACCAGATAGTCCTAAATCTTTCTTAGATGTGCCCAGTCTCCTGCGGAGCCGTCTATTCCCCATGGTCCTTACGGAGTCCCCAGCATCCACTAGGACGTCAGCGAAAAGGACTTAAGAAAAATCAAAAATAAAAAGGGATAGAAAACTTGATCGATATATTTGTGCTGTATGTGTATATTGACTGTTTTTGATTTTACCTGTAAATAAAAAAAGATTTTTTTTTAAAAAGAAAAGAAAACAAATCTTACATTTAATTAAAATTCTCTCTCTCTCTCAACCCCACACCCCCAGGAACACCCCCAACTCTGTTTTTAGTCAAGCAATATATATTAAACATCAGTAAGATTGGTCTCTATGGGTGGTTCATTATCTACTAAGCATGACAAATACCAAGATGTTATTTTCAAGCTATGATGGATTCGCCATACCATATCTATAGACAACGTAGCAATATAGCTTTCCCATATTATAAAAAAATTTCCGACTTTAGAATCTTTGTCTACGCTGACTCCGATCCAATCCATCCTAAAGAGTTTAAATTTGAACAATGAGAATGTCAGAGGGTACGTAGATATCCATTCTTGCAATATTGTCTTGCGGGCTGCCGCACTAACTGCTAAAAGAAGGTGCCTACCTCCCTTGCTAACTCACTGCAGATGTGGCAAATATAACATTTGCAGAGAGAGTTAGATTTGGGTGGGTTATTTGTTTCTGTGCAGGGTAAATACTGGCTGCTTTATTTTTACACTGCAATTTAAATTTCAGTTTGAACACACCCCCACCCAAATCTAACTCCCTCTGCACATGTTATATCTACCCCACCTGCAGTGCACATGGGAGGTATTTCCAAGTTGATCGCAGCAGGATTTTTGATAGCAATTGGGCAAAACCATGTGCACTGCAGGGGAGGCAGATATAACATGTACAGAGAGAGTTAGATTTGGGTGGGTTATTTTATTTCTGTGCAGGGTAAATACTGGCTGCTTTATTTTTACAATGCAAATTAGATTGCAGATTTAACTCACCACACCCAAATCTAACTTTCTCTGCACATGTTATATCTGCCTCCCCTGCAGTGCACATGGTTTTGCCCAATTGCTATCAAAAATCCTGCTGCGATCAACTTGGAATTACCCCCCATGGTTTTGCCCAACTGCTAACAAATTTGCTGCTGCGATCATCTTTGAATTAGGCCCAAAGGCCGGAACCACAATCTCTTGGTTAAGGTGAAAAGATGACACCACCTTAGGCAGATAACCTGGGTGAGTTCGTAGAACTGCTCGGTCCCGGTGGAATATGAGAAAGGGTGGACAACAGGACAAAGGGCCTAAGTCAGACACCCGTCTTGCAGAGGCAATGGCCAGCAAGAACAGGACCCTAAATCTAAATGGGAATGTGATCTGGGGCCCATATCTAATGATACCTGGGAGGATGCACTGGGGGCCTCTAGGGTGGCGACCACATCGGTTCGTTACCAACAGGTGCATCTTTTTGTTTTACATAGAGTCTATATTACTCCTGAGAGGTTGATGAGATTCGGAGGAAGGATGGATTCTAAGTGTCCCAAGTGTGCTGTAGATGGGGGCACCTTTTGGCACATGATTTGGTCCTGTAGGATAGTTAATGCCTTCTTGCAGGATGTACTCAAGATTATGGTTTCCACTGGTATACCTGTTGATGTGCTGACCCCCCTGCGTGTGTGCTGGCGGTGGTGGATGAGGAGTTGCTGGATGCCCCCTGCAGACGTTACGTTATCAACCTGTGTGCTCTTGCACAGGTTTCTATAGCCCGGTCGTGGATGGCACCTGCTGGCCCAGATATTGACTCATGGATTGCTTTAGTGAATACTACAGTGGCACATGAAAGATTTGTCTATGTGTCCAGGAAAGCCATTACTAAATACTATGCGATACGGGATAGGTGGCTGTCATCACCATATGTTGGGGGTGCCCGATTTGCAATATCTGCGGATGCGAGCTTAGCTTCAACATACTCACCCCGAAGCTACCTGAAGAGGCTAGGAAATTGTACTGCTTGCACAATATTGTTATTTACTATATATCTCACCCAAGGCACTACTTCCTATATTTGATATGGTTGTAGACAGTAGTTCTGGAATGCTGACATGACTGCATACTGTTATTGAAATCCGCTGAATGTTTTTTTTCTTTCTTTATATATGGTTGAAGCGACATGTCTGCTAGGTCTACTTTCAGATGTCGACCGATTATAAATATGTGTCTGTGTGCGATATGCTATATGTTGCTTGATATTGTTGCCAACAGCAATGCTTTAGGTTTATGTTGTATTTTTGCATTGTAATTTAAACAAAAAATAAGATTTACTCACCGGTAAATCTATTTCTCGTAGTCCGTAGTGGATGCTGGGTACTCCGTAAGGACCATGGGGAATAGACAGGCTCCGCAGGAGACTGGGCACTCTAAAGAAAAGATTAGGTACTACATCTGGTGTGCACTGGCTCCTCCCTCTATGCCCCTCCTCCAGACCTCAGTTAGGGAAACTGTGCCCGGAAGAGCTGACATTACTAGGAAAGGATTTGGAATCCAGGGTAAGACTCATACCAGCCACACCGTATAACTTGTGATAATTATACCCAGTTAACAGTATGAACAACAACTGAGCCTCATTAAACTGATGGCTCAGAACAAAAAACCCTATAGTTAAGCAATAACTATATACAAGTATTGCAGAATTCCGCACTTGGGACGGGCTCCCAGCATCCACTACGGACTACGAGAAATAGATTTACCGGTGAGTAAAATCTTATTTTCTCTGACGTCCTAGTGGATGCTGGGTACTCCGTAAGGACCGTGGGGATTATACCAAAGCTCCCAAACGGGCGGGAGAGTGCGGATGACTTTGCAGCACCGAATGAGCAAACTCAAGGTCCTCCTCAGCCAGGGTATCAAACTTGTAGAATTTTGCAAACGTGTTTGATCCCGACCAGGTAGCAGCTCGGCAAAGTTGTAAAGCCGAGACCCCTCGGGCAGCCGCCCAAGAAGAGCCCACCTTCCTCGTGGAATGGGCTTTGACTGATTTAGGATGCGGCAGTCCAGCCGCAGAATGTGCAAGTTGAATCGTGCAACAGATCCAGCGAGCAATAGTCTGCTTTGAAGCAGGAGCACCCAGCTTGTTGGGTGCATGCAGGATAACAGCGAGTCAGTTTTTCTGACTCCAGCCGTCCTGGAAACATAGATTTTCAGGGCCCGGACTACATCCAGCAACTTGGAAGCCTCCAAGTCCCGAGTAGCCGCAGGCACCACAATAGGTTGGTTCAAATGGAACGCTGATACCATCTTAGGGAGAAATTGGGGACGGGTCCTCAATTCTGCCCTGTCCATATGGAAGATCAGATAGGGACTTTTGAATGACAAAGCCACCAACTCTGAGACACGCCTAGCCGAAGCCAAGGCCAAAAGCATGACCACTTTCCACGTGAGATATTTCAACTCCACGGTCTGAAGTGGCTCAAACCAATGTGATTTTAGGAAATCCAACACAACGTTGAGATCCCAAGGTGCCACTGGGGGCACAAAAGGGGGCTGAATATGCAGCACACCCTTAACAAATGTCTGAACTTCAGGCAGTGAAGCCAGTTCTTTTTGAAAGAAAATAGACAGGGCCGAAATCTGGACTTTAATGGATCCCAATTTTAGGCCCATAGTCACTCCTGACTGTAGGAAGTGCAGAAATCGACCCAGCTGAAATTCTTCCGTTGGGGCCTTCATAGCCTCACACCAAGCCACATATTTTCGCCATATGCGGTGATAATGTTTCGCTGTGACATCCTTCCTAGCTTTTATCAGCCGTAGGAATGACTTCAACCGGAATGCCCTTTTCCATCAGGATCCGGCGTTCAATCGCCATGCCGTCAAACGCAGCCGCGGTAAGTCTTGGAACAGACAGGGCCCCTGCTGTAGCAGGTCCTGTCTGAGAGGCAGAGGCCAAGGGTCCTCTGAGATCATTTCTTGTAGTTCCGGGTACCAAGTTCTTCTTGGCCAATCCGGAACGATGAGTATAGTTCTCACTCCTCTCTTTCATATTATCCTCAGTACCTTTGGTATGAGAGGAAGAGGAGGGTACACATAAACCGACTGGTACACCCACGGTGTCACTAGAGCGTCCACAGCTATCGCCTGAGGGTCCCTTGACCTGGCGCAATATCTTTTTAGCTTTTTGTTGAGGCGGGACGCCATCATGTCCACCTGTGGCCTTTCCCAACGACTTACAATCAGCTGGAAGACTTCTGGATGAAGTCCCCACTCTCCCGGGTGGAGGTCGTGCCTGCTGAGGAAGTCTGCTTCCCAGTTGTCCACTCCCGGAATGAACACTGCTGACAGTGCTATCACGTGATTTTCCGCCCATCGGAGAATCCTTGTGGCTTCTGCCATCGCCATCCTGCTTCTTGTGCCGCCCTGTCTGTTTACATGGGCGACCGCCGTGATGTTGTCTGACTGAATCAGCACCGGTTGGTTTAGAAGCAGGGGTTTTGCCTGACTTAGGGCATTGTAAATGGCCCTTAGTTCCAGGATGTTTATGTGTAGGGAAGCTTCCTGACTCGACCATTGTCCTTGGAAGTTTCTTCCCTGCGTGACTGCCCCCCAACCTCGGAGGCTTGCATCCGTGGTCACCAGGACCCAGTCCTGTATGCCGAATCTGCGGCCCTCGAGTAGATGAGCACTCTGCAGCCACCACAGCAGACACCCTGGCCCTCGGGGACAGGGTGATCAACCGATGCATCTGAAGATGCGATCCGGACCACTTGTCTAACAGATCCCACTGAAAGATCCTTGCATGGAACCTGCCGAATGGAATTGCCTCGTAAGAAGCTACCATCTTTCCCAGGACTCGCGTGCAGTGATGCACCGACACCTGTTTTGGTTTTAGGAGGTCTCTGACCAGAGATGACAACTCCTTGGCCTTCTACTCCGGGAGAAACACCTTCTTCTGTTCTGTGTCCAGAATCATACCCAGGAACAGCAGACGCGTCGTAGGAACCAGCTGCGACTTCGGGATATTCAGAATCTAGCCGTGCTGTTGTAGTACTTCCTGAGATAGTGCTACTCCGACCAACAACTGTTCCCTGGACCTCGCCTTTATAAGGAGATCGTCCAAGTACGGGATAATTATAACTCCCTTCTTTCGAAGGAGTATCATCATTTCGGCCATTACCTTGGTAAATACCCTCGGTGCCGTGGACAGACCAAACGGCAACGTCTGGAATTGGTAATGGCAGTCCTGTACCACAAATCGGAGGTACACCTGGTGAGGTGGGTAAATGGGGACATGTAGGTAAGCATCCTTGATGTCCAGTGATACCATGTAATCCCCCTCTTCCAGGCTCGCAATAACCGCCCTGAGCGATTCCATTTTGAACTTGAACTACTTTATATAAGTGTTCAAGGATTTCAAATTTAGAATGGGTCTCACGAAACCGTCTGGTTTCGGTACCACAAACATTGTGGAATAGTAACCCCGTCCCTGTTGAAGGAGGGGAACTTTGATTATCACCTGCTGGAGGTACAGCTTGTGAATTGCCGCCAGTACTAACTCCCTTTCCTTGGGAGTGGCTGGCAAGGCTGATTTGAGGTAACGGCGAGGGGGAGTCGCCTCGAACTCCAGCTTGTATCCCTGAGATACCACTTATAGGACCCAGAGATCCACCTGTGAGCGAACCCACTGGTCGCTGAAGTTCCGGAGACGCGCCCCCACCGCACCTGGCTCCACCTGTGGAGCCCCAGCGTCATGCGGTGGATTTTGTGGAAGCAGGGGAGGATTTTTGTTCCTGGGAACTGGCTGTCTGATGCAGCTTCTTTCCTCTTCCCCTGCCTCTGGGCAGAAAGGATGCGCCTCTGACACGCTTGCCTTTCTGAGGCCGAAAGGACTGTACTTGGTAATACGGTGCTTTCTTAGGCTGTGAGGGAACGTGAGGTAAAAAAGTCGACTTCCCAGCTGTCGCTGTGGATACAAGGTCCGAGAGACCGTCCCCAAACAATTCCTCACCCTTATAAGGCAAAACCTCCATGTGTCTTTTAGAATCGGCATCACCTGTCCACTGCCGAGTCCATAATACTCTCCTGGCAGAAATGGACATCGCATTAATTCTGGATGCCAGCCGGCAAATGTCCCTCTGTGCATCCCTCATATATAAGACTACGTCCTTTATATGCTCTATAGTTAGCAAAATAGTGTCCCTGTCGAGGGTATCAATGTTGTCTGACAGGGTATCAGACCATGCTGCTGCAGCACTACACATCCATGCCGAAGCAATTGCAGGTCTTAGTATAGTACCTGAGTGTGTATATACAGACTTCAGGATAGCCTCCTGCTTTCTATCTGCAGGCTCCTTTAAGACGGCCGTATCCT
Organism: Pseudophryne corroboree; assembly: GCF_028390025.1. NCBI lineage: Eukaryota > Metazoa > Chordata > Amphibia > Anura > Myobatrachidae > Pseudophryne > Pseudophryne corroboree. The sequence goes on from NC_086444.1 coordinate 715,487,539, forward strand.
GAGACGGCAGTGCCACCCTTTTAGATAAGCGTGTGAGCGCCTTGTCCACCCTAGGGGACGTTTCCCATCGTAACCTATCCGTTGGCGGGAAAGGGTACGCCATCAGTAACCTCTTAGAAATTACTAGTTTCTTATCGGGGGAACACCATGCTTCCTCACACAATTCATTTAACTCATCAGATGGGGGAAAAGTCACAGGCTGCTTTTTCTCCCCAAACATAATACCCTTTTTTGTGGTAACCGGGTTTATGTCAGAAATGTGTAAAACATCTTTCATAGCCGTAATCATACATCGGATGGCCCTTGTGGACTGTACATTTGTCTCATCTTCGTCGACACTGGAGTCAGACTCCGTGTCGACATCTGTGTCTGCCATCTGAGCTAGCGGGCGTTTTTGAGCCCCCGATGGCCTCTGAGACGCCTGGGCAGGCGCGGGCTGAGATGCCGACTGTCCCATGGCTGTCACGTCGTCAAACCTTTTATGTAAGGAGTTGACACTGTCGGTTAAAACCTTCCACATATCCATCCACTCCGGTGTCGGCCCCGCAGGGGGTGACATCACACTTATCGGCTCCTGCTCCGCCTCCACGTAACCCTCCTCATCAAACATGTCGACACAGCCGTACCGACATACCACACACACACAGGGAATGCTCTGACTGAGGACAGGACCCCACAAAGTCCTTTGGGGAGACAGAGAGAGAGTATGCCAGCACACACCACAGCGCTATATAAACAGGGATTTACACTAACAAAAGTGATTTTTCCCTATAGCTGCTTAATATACTCAGATTGCGCCTAAATTTAGTGCCCCCCCTCTCTTTTTTACCCTTTGAGCCTGGAAACTGCAGGGGAGAGCCTGGGGAGCTGTCTTCCAGCGGAGCTGTGAAGAGAAAATGGCGCCGGTGTGCTGAGGGAGATAGCCCCGCCCCCTTCTCGGCGGACTTCTCCCGCTTCTTTATATACTTTTATGGCGGGGGATTATGCACATATACAGTTTATTAGACTGTATTATGTGCTTTTTGCCATGTAAGGTACTCTAATTGCTGCCCAGGGCGCCCCCCCCAGCGCCCTGCACCCATCAGTGACCGGAGTGTGTGGTGTGCATAGGGAGCAATGGCGCACAGCTGCAGTGCTGTGCGCTACCTTAATGAAGACCGAAGTCTTCAGCCGCCGATTTCCTCCGGTTTCTTCCGTCTTCTGGCTCTGCAAGGGGGACGGCGGAGCGGCTCCGGGAACGGACGATCGAGGTCGGGCCCTGTGTTCGATCCCTCTGGAGCTAATGGTGTCCAGTAGCCTAGAAGCACAAGCTAGCTGCAAGCAGGTAGGTTTGCTTCTCTCCCCTAAGTCCCACGTAGCAGTGAGTCTGTTGCCAGCAGATCTCACTGAAAATAAAAAACCTAACAAATACTTTTCTTTCTAGGAAGCTCAGGAGAGCCCCTAGTGTGCAACCAGCTCTGGCCGGGCACAGATTCTAACTGAGGTCTGGAGGAGGGGCATAGAGGGACGAGCCAGTGCACACCAGATGTAGTACCTAATCTTTTCTTTAGAGTGCCCAGTCTCCTGCGGCGCCCGTCTATTCCCCATGGTCCTTACGGAGTACCCAGCATCCACTAGAACGTCAGAGAAAAGAAAAAACTTTCAATAAAAATTGTTGAATTAAAAAAAAAAAAAAAAAAAAGAACAGGACCCTGGCTGTGAGCCATTTAAGGTCCACCGATTCAAAAGGATCAAATGGAGACTCTTGCAGAGCATTCAGCACAACAGACAAATCCCATGGAGCCAAAGGAGGGACACAGGGAAGCTGAATCCGTAAAACGCGCTGAATGAACGTCTGAACATGGAGGTATAGAGGCAATTTTTCTCTGAAACCAAAAAGACAAGGCAGATATATGAACCTTGAGGGAGACCAGACGAAGACCTAAGTCAAGGTCTCTTTGCAGAAAAGCAGGTATTCTGGAAGTTCTGAATCTATGGATATCGAAATTCTTCTCAGCGCACCAAGTGAAGTAAGAATTCCAAACCCTGTAATAAATCCGGGCAGAGGCTGGTTTGCGGGCTTTCAAAATCATTTGAATAACCGCCTCTGAAAATCCTTTGGCTCTCAGAAGTGATGCTTCAAAAGACATGCCTTCAAAGCCAGTCTGGCCAGGTCTGGGTAGAGACAAGGGCCCTGCACAGGAGGTCTGGTCGATAAGGAAGCAGAAGGGGATGCCCCATCGATAGACCCTGCAGGTCTGAGAACCAATGCCGTCTGGGCCACGCTGGAGCGATTAGAAGCAGCCTTCCTCCTTCCTGTTTGAACTTCCGTAGAACCCTGGGCAAGAGAGACACTGGAGGGAACACGTAAGGCAGCCGAAAGTTACATGGAATTGCAAGTGCATCCACGAACGCTGCTTGAGGATTCATTGTCCTTGATCCGAAAACTGGAATCTTGCGATTGTGTCGAGACGCCATTAGGTCTACGTCCGGTAGACCTCCACCTGTCCACTAGGAGTTGAAAGACTTCTGGATGAAGATTCCACTCTCCGGCGTGTACGTCCTGGCAACTGAGGTAATCCGTTTCCCAGTTCAGGACACCCGGAATGAACACTGCCGATATACTTGGCAGATGGCGTTCTGCCCAACAAAGGATTTTTGACACTTCCACTTGATGGTTTATGTATGCTACTGTTGTGGCGTTGTCTGACCATACTTGAACCGGTCTGTTCCAGACCAGAGGCAGGGTGAGTGATAATGCATTGAACAACGCCCTTAGCTCTAGGATATTTATTGGGAGGAGTCATTCTTCCTTGGTCCACCGACCCCCAGAAGAGTGTTACTCCAACACCTCTCCCCATCCCCTCAAACTGGCATCAGACGTCAGGAGGACCCAGTCGGGAATCCACAAGGGACGGCCCCTGCTCAAATCGCTGGTCCTGGAGCCACCAGGTCAGCGACAAACGAACCTCTGGCAACAACAAGATCATTTGAGATCTGACCCGATGAGGCATGCCATCCCACTTGGCAAGAATTAATCGTTGCAGAGGGCGGGAATGAAATTGAGCGTACTCCACCATGTCGAACATTGACACCATCGGGCCAAGTACCTGCATCGCCGAGTGAATCGACTCCCTGGGGTGACAGATGTCCCTGGGGAAGCAGAGTCATTTCAGCACTATAAGGAATGTAACAAAATTTGCAAAAAGGAAATAAGAGCGGCTAAAGTAGAAACTGAAAAACTAGTAGCAAAGGAAAGCAAAGCGAATCCCAAAAAATTATTTAAATACATTAATAGCAAGAGATTAAAGAAGGAGAGTATAGGCCCTTTAAAAGACAAGTTGGGAGTCTTAAGCAAAAATGATAATGACATAGCGGACACACTAAATGAGTTTTTTTCAACAGTATTCACTAGAGAGGACCCAATTCAGGGACTGACACACAATCTCAATAATGAGAATATGACACTGATAGGTACTTATTTAAGCGAGGAAGTAGTCTGTGACCGATTAAAACATTTAAAGATTAATAAATCACCAGGGCCCGATGGCATTCATCCAAGGGTTCTAATGGAGCTTCACTCTGAACTGGCAAAACCGCTATCTTTGATCTTTAAGGATTCAGTTATATCAGGTATGGTTCCCAAGAATGGCGTATAGCGGAAGTAGTGCCTATATTCAAAAAGGGAAGTAAAGCTGAACCAGGTAATTATAGACCAGTTAGTCTTACATCTATAGTGGGGAAAGTATTGGAAGGTATTCTAAGAGATAGTATTCAGAAGTTCCTTGAAACAAATAAGGTCATTAAAAGGAATCAACATGGGTTTATGAAGGACAGATCTGGCAAACCAACTTACTTGGCTTTTATGAAACAGTAAGCGCAAACCTAGATCAGGGTAAAGACGTGGATGTAATCTTTTTAGACTTTGCCAAAGCGTTCGATACTGTACCACATATGAGACTTATCTACAAGCAACAAGAATCAGGGCTAGGAAGCACAATATGCACTTGGGTCAAAAACTGGTTAGATAATAGGGAGCAGCGCGTTGTGGTTAATGGATCTTTTTCAACTTGGACTGAAGTGCTAAGTGGTGTGCCGCAAGGCTCAGTATTAGGACCGCTATTGTTCAATATTTTCATTAACGACCTAACAGAAGGTCTAGAGAGCATGGTGTCAATTTTTGCAGATGATACCAAATTGTGTAAGGCTATAAATACAGAGGAGGATGCCGAGTCTCTTCAGAACGACTTAGTTAAATTAGAAGCATGGGCAGCCAAATGGAGAATGCGCTTCAACACAGACAAGTGTAAGGTAATGCACTGTGGTAACAAGAACAAAAATTACACCTACCTACTAAATGGGGTAAAATTAGGGGATTCTGTACTGGAAAAGGACTTAGGTGTCCTCATAGATAGCAAGCTAAGCAGTAGTACCCAAAGTAGGACTGCAGCAAAGAAGGCTAATAAGATATTAGCATGCATAAAACGGGGTATTGATACTAGGGACGAGAGTATTATATACTCCCGTTATATAAATCACTAGTGAGGCCACACCTTGAATACTGTGTACAATTATGGGCACCGTACTACAAAAAGGATATCCTGGAGCTTGAAAAGGTAAAGAGGAGGGCGACCAAACTAATTAAGGGCATGGAGACGATGGAATACGGCGTAAAGGCTTGAAAGACTAGGCATGTTTACATTGGAAAAGCGGAGACTAAGAGGGGATATGATCAACATCTACAAATATATAAGGGGACAATACACAGAGCTTGCGCGGGACCTGTTTTTGGTTAGATCAACACAGAGGACTCGTGGACACTCGCTCAGGTTAGAGGAGAGGAGATTCCGCACAATACGGCGTAAAGGCTTTTTCACGGTAAGGACAATACGTGTTTGGAATTCCCTGCCCGAGGGAGTTTTAATGGCGGAATCTGTCAACACCTTTAAGAATGGGTTAGATAAATTCCTAATGGATAAGGATATCCAGGGGTATGGTGCATAGTCATGCATTATAGTTACTATAAATAGGGATAAAATGCAACGGCTGACAGCAGCATCAGTCAGAAATTTTAGTCAAATCATCATGCATAGGAGACCACAAATAGGTTGAACTCGATGGACAATTGTCTTTTTTCAACCTCAGATACTATGAATTGTATTTCCAAAGATATCCTGTCCTGGATTTTCAGGACATTGTCCGGAGACAGGAACAGTCTCTGACTGAGTGTCCAGAAGCATCCCTGGGTGCACCATGCTCTGAGCTGCGACCAGCGAGGACTTCTTCCAATTGATCAGCCATCCGTGGGCTTGTAAGCAACTCACCGTCAATTGTAGAGGACTGAGGAGGACATTGTGGGAACTCGCCAGAATCAGCAGGTCGTCCAAGCATGGCAAGATTCTGACTCCCTGGCGACGGAGGTGCGCCGTCATCATGGCCATACCCTCGGTGAAGATCCGAGGAGCAGTGGCCAGTCCGAACGGCAGAACCTGGAATTGGTAGTGACTATCGCCAATAGCAAACTGCAGGAACGGAGATATGGCAATAGGAATATGCAGATAAGCATCCTGTATATCCAGGGATACCATGTAATATACGGGTTGCATCACCAGCACAATAGAGCGCAATGTTTCCATACGAAACTTGGCGACCCTCACAAATTTGTTCAGTGACTTGAGGTTGAGTATAGGCTGAAAAGACCCACTGGGTTTCTGCACTAGAAACAGGGTCGAATAATAGCCTCTGCCACGCTGGGACGGAGGTACCGGCACAACCACTCCTGTATTCAGGAGAGAACCTACCACCGTTTGTAAAGCCTGCACCTTCAACGGATCTGAAGGGAGTACCGTAGTGCAGAACTGGTGAGGGGGACGTCTCTTGAAGGAGACAGCGTACCCGTGAGAGACAACTTTCAGTACCTAAGCGTCTGAAGTGGTCTTTAACCAGACCTGGCTGAAATGTAGAAAATCGGCCTCCCACCCTGGGGTCCCCCAGGGGGAGGCCCGTCCAGTCATGCAGCAGGCTTGTCTTGTTTCAAAGCAGGCTGACAGGCTGCCCAGGACTGTTTCGTCTTGGGTTTGGTGGTCTTGGGAGCACGAGACTGTCTGGGGTAAGACTGACCCTTGGCTTTCCCTTGAGGTCGAAAGGAACGAAAAGTGGTAGTCTTCGCCTTCCGAGCAGAAGGATTAGTAGGAGGAAGAAAAGCAGTCTTAGCAGCTGCTAATTCAGACACTATTTTATTCAGGTCGTCTCCAAATAAAAATGTCCCCATTAAAGGGGAGTACCTCAGAGATCTTCTTCGAATCCAAATCCACTTTCCAAGACCTAAACCACACTATGCGGCAAGCTAGGACAGACGTGGATGATACTTTGTCTGCCAGTACCCCCAGCTCAGAGGATGCCTCCTGAATGTAATAGGTGGCGGTGCATATATGAGAGAGGAATAGTCTGGCCTGGTCAGAAATATCCTCCGGCAGCTCATCCTCTAATGCCTGAACCCACGCCTTAATACCCTTTGCGGCCCAAGAGGCAGCTATGGTGGGCCTATGAATGGCCCCTGCGAGGGAATATATACACTTCAGGCATCCCTCCACACGCTTATCTGTCGGTTCCTTCAGGGAGGTGACAGTGTTGACACGCAGAGTAAACGACACCACGAGACGGTTGACGCGAGAATCCACCGGCGGTGGGTTTTCCCATTTACCACATAACTGCAGGGAGAGGATAGCGAGCCAAAGCATGTTTGGGGAGCGGGAATTTCTTACCTGGGGTAGACCAGGGTTCCATACGGATGTCCACAAGATGATCAGAATGGGGTAATACAGTTTTAACCACCTTCTGTTGTTTAAACATATCAGTTTTCTTGGCCACTGTAGTGGAATCCTCAGTGATTTGAAGGATCTGCTTAATAGCATCCACCAGGGCAGGGACACCAACCTGTAAGGTAGAATCCTCGTCAGTAACACATGATGAGAGAGGTTAGTGGATTGTGAGGAGGAAGCAGCCCCCTTAGAGGACCCAGAGACACGGGAGTGACCTGGAGTTATTCTGTCTAACCAAAGACTGATTTAGCTGTTGCAGCTGGGTAAACAAATTTTCCGCCCAAGGCGGATTTACTATAGAGACAACTTGTGGTGACAGGAACACCGGAGGTCCCATAGTGGGGGCTAAACAGTCCACCAGAGTCCCCAGGAGGGTGGTGAACATAGCCCAGGGTGGCTCCATTATAGTTACAGGAGCTGCAAGCTGACTGGGACGTGTATGACATTTAGTACACAGACCATCACACAATACTTCCCACTCAGGTAAAACTCTGAAGCATACCTTGCAACTTACAGGAGCTTCCAGAGTTTTACTGCCCTTATTGTTAGACATTGTAATAAATCAACAATTAGGCTATTAGTACGATGAAGCCAGACAGAGTACACAACATGCAGACAAAGTACACAACCAGCGTCAAAATACACAAACTTGTGAACTAAATCAGACGCACCTAGTCCCTTCGGAATAGGGACTAAAATAATAAGAATTTACTCACCGGTAATTCTATTTCTCGTAGTCCGTAGTGGATGCTGGGAACTCCGTAAGGACCATGGGGAATAGCGGGCTCCGAAGGAGGCTGGGCACTCTAGAAAGATTTATGACTACCTGGTGTGCACTGGCTCCTCCCACTATGACCCTCCTCCAAGCCTCAGTTAGGACACTGTGCCCGGACGAGCTGACATAATAAGGAAGGATTTAGAATCCCGGGTAAGACTCTTACCAGCCACACCAATCACACCGTACAACTCGTGATACAATATCCAGTTTGACAGTATGAAAACAACTGAGCCTCTCAACAGATGGCTCAACAATAACCCTTTAGTTTACAATAACTATTTACAAGTATTGCAGACAATCCGCACTTGGGATGGGCGCCCAGCATCCACTACGGACTACGAGAAATAGAATTACCGGTGAGTAAATTCTTATTTTCTCTGACGTCCTAGTGGATGCTGGGAACTCCGTAAGGACCATGGGGATTATACCAAAGCTCCCAAACGGGCGGGAGAGTGCGGATGACTCTGCAGCACCGAATGAGAGAACTCCAGGTCCTCCTCAGCCAGGGTATCAAATTTGTAGAATTTTGCAAACGTGTTTGCCCCTGACCAAGTAGCTGCTCGGCAAAGTTGTAAAGCCGAGACCCCTCGGGCAGCCGCCCAAGATGAGCCCACCTTCCTTGTGGAATGGGCATTCACAGATTTTGGCTGTGGCAGGTCTGCCACAGAATGTGCAAGCTGAATTGTACTACAAATCCAGCGAGCAATAGACTGCTTAGAAGCAGGAGCACCCAGCTTGTTGGGTGCATACAGGATAAACAGCGAGTCAGATTTTCTGACTCCAGCCGTCCTGGAAACATATTTTCAGGGCCCTGACAACGTCTAGCAACTTGGAGTCCTCCAAATCCTTAGTAGCCGCAGGCACCACAATAGGCTGGTTCAGGTGAAACGCTGACACCACCTTAGGGAGAAATTGGGGACGAGTCCTCAATTCTGCCCTATCCATATGGAAAATCAGATAAGGGCTTTTACATGATAAAGCCGCCAATTCTGACACTCGCCTGGCTGAAGCCAAGGCCAATAACATGACCACTTTCCACGTGAGATATTTCAGATCCACGGTTTTTAGTGGCTCAAACCAATGTGATTTTAAGAAACTCAACATCACGTTGAGATCCCAAGGTGCCACAGGAGGCACAAATGGGGGCTGAATATGCAGCACTCCTTTCACAAATGTCTGAACATCAGGTACTGAAGCTAGTTCTTTTTGAAAGAAAATCGACAGAGCCGAGATCTGTACTTTAATGGAGCCTAGTTTTAGGCCCATATTCACTCCTGCTTGCAGGAAATGCAGAAATCGACCTAGTTGAAATTCCTCTGTTGGGGCCTTTTTGGCCTCGCACCATGCAACATATTTCCGCCATATGCGGTGATAATGCTTTGCCGTAACATCTTTCCTGGCCTTAATAAGCGTAGGAATGACTTCTTCCGGAATACCCTTTTCCTTTAGGATCCGGTGTTCAACCGCCATGCCGTCAAACGCAGCCGCGGTAAGTCTTGGAACAGACAGGGCCCCTGCTGTAGCAGGTCCTGTCTGAGCGGTAGAGGCCACGGGTCCTCTGAGAGCATCTCTTGAAGTTCCGGGTACCACGCTCGTCTTGGCCAATCCGGAACCACGAGAATGGTGTTTTCTCCTCTCTTTCTTATTATTCTCAATACCTTTGGTATGAGAGGCAGAGGAGGGAACACATAAACCGACTGGTACACCCACGGTGTCACTAGAGCGTCCACAGCTACCGCCTGAGGGTCCCTTGACCTGGCGCAATATCTTTTTAACTTTTTGTTGAGGCGGGACGCCATCATGTCCACCTGTGGTTTTTCCCAACGGTTTACCAGCATCTGGAAGACTTCTGGATGAAGTCCCCACTCTCCCGGGTGGAGGTCGTGTCTGCTGAGGAAGTCTGCTTCCCAGTTGTCCACTCCCGGAATGAACACTGCTGACAGTGCTAGTACATGATTCTCCGCCCATCGGAGAATTCTTGTGGCTTCTGCCATCGCCATCCTGCTTCTTGTGCCGCCCTGTCGATTTACATGGGCGACTGCCGTGATGTTGTCTGGCTGGATCAGCACCGGCTGGTGTAGAAGCAGGGATTTTGCTAGACTTAGGGCATTGTAGATGGCCCTTAGTTCCAGAATATTTATGTGAAGGGAAGTCTCCTGACTCGACCATAGTCCTTGGAAGTTTCTTCCCTGTGTGACTGCCCCCCAGCCTCGAAGGCTGGCATCCGTGGTCACCAGGACCCGGTCCTGTATGCCGAACCTGCGGCCCTCTAGAAGATGGGCACTCTGCAGCCACCACAGTAGAGACACCCTGGTTCTTGGAGACAGGGTTATCAAGCGATGCATCTGAAGATGCGATCCGGACCACTGGTCCAACAGGTCCCACTGAAAAATTCTGGCATGGAACCTGCCGAAGGGAATTGCTTCGTAAGAAGCCACCATCTTTCCCAGGACCCGCGTGCAGCGATGCACTGATACCTGTTTTGGTTTCAGGAGGTCTCTGACTAGAGATGACAACTCCCTGGCTTTCTCCTCCGGGAGAAACACTTTTTTCTGGACTGTATCCAGAATCATACCCAGGAACAGTAGCCGTGTCGTCGGAACCAGCTGTGACTTCGGGATATTCAGAATCCAGCCGTGCTGGTGCAGCACCTCCTTGCTACTCCCACCAACAACTGTTCCTTGGACCTCGCTTTTATTAGGAGATCGTCCAAGTACGGGATAATTAAAACTCCCTTTCTTCGAAGGAGTATCATCATTTCCGCCATCACCTTGGTAAATACCCTCGGTGCCGTGGACAGTCCAAACGGCAGCGTCTGGAATTGGTAATGGCAATCCTGTACCACAAATCTGAGGTACTCCTGGTGAGGATGGTAAATGGGGACATGCAAGTAAGCATCCTTGATGTCCAGGGATACCATGTAATCCCCCTCTTCCAGGCTCGCAATAACCGCCCTGAGCGATTCCATCTTGAACTTGAATTTTTTTATGTATGTGTTCAAGGATTTCAAATTTAAAATGGGTCTCACCGAACCGTCCGGTTTCGGTACCACAAATAGTGTGGAATAGTAACCCCGGCCTTGTTGAAGTAGGGGTACCTTGATTATCACCTGCTGGGAATACAGCTTGTGAATTGCTGCTAGCACCGCCTCCCTGTCTGAGGGAGCAATCGGCAAGGCAGATTTTAGGAACCGGTGGGGTGGAGACGCCTCGAATTCCAGTTTGTACCCCTGAGATACTATTTGAAGGATCCAGGGATCCACCTGTGAGCGAGCCCACTGATCGCTGAAATTCTCGAGGCGGCCCCCCACCGTACCAGGCTCCGCCTGTGGAGCCCCACCGTCATGCGGCGGACTTGGCAGAAGAAGCGGGGAAGGACTTTTGCTCCTGGGAACCTGCTGTTTGTTGCAGCCTTTTTCCCCTACCTCTGCCTCTGGATAGAAAAGACCCGCCTTTTCCACGCCTGTTTTTCTGGGTCCGAAAGGACTGAACCTGATAAAACGGCGCCTTCTTAGGCTGTGAGGGGACATGGGGTAAAAATGCTGACTTCCCAGACGTTGCTGTGGAAACTAGGTCCGAGAGACCATCCCCAAATAATTCCTCACCTTTATATGGCAACACTTCCATGTGCCTTTTAGAATCTGCATCTCCTGTCCACTGGCGAGTCCATAAGCCTCTCCTAGCAGAAATGGACAATGCACTAACTTTAGATGCCAGTCGGCAGATTTCCCTCTGTGCATCTCTCATATATAAGACTGAGTCTTTTATATGGTCTATGGTTAACAGGATAGTGTCTCTGTCTAATGTGTCAATATTTTCTGACAGTTTATCTGACCACGCAGCGGCAGCACTGCACATCCAAGCTGACGCAATAGCTGGCCTAAGTATAATGCCTGAGTGTGTATATACAGACTTCAGGATCGCCTCCTGCTTTCTATCAGCAGGTTCCTTGAGGGCGGCCGTATCCGGAGACGGTAGTGCCACCTTTTTTGACAAATGTGTGAGCGCTTTATCCACCCTAGGAGGTGTTTCCCAACGTGACCTATCCTCTGGCGGGAAAGGTTACGCCATTAGTACCTTCTTAGGAATTACCAATTTTTTATCAGGGAAAGCCCACGCTTCTTCACACACTTCATTTAATTCATCTGATGGGGGAAAACTACGGGTAGTTTTTTCTCCCCAAACATAATACCCTTTTTAGTGGTACCTGTATTTATATCAGAAATGTGTAACACCTCTTTCATTGCCTCAATCATGCAGTGAATGGCCTTAGTGGGCATCAGATTAGACTCATCGTCGTCGACACTGGTGTCAGTATCAGTGTCGACATCTGGGTCTGCGGTCTGAGGTAGCGGGCGTTTTAGAGCCCCTGATGACCTGTGCGACGCCTGGGCAGGCACGAGCTGAGAAGTCGGCTGTCCCACATTTGGCATGTCGTCAAATTTCTTATGTAAGGAGTCTATACGTGCACTCATTTCTTTTCATAAGCTCAAACACTCAGGTGTCTGCCCCGCAGGGGGTGACATCCCTTCTAAAGGCATCTGCTCCGTCTCCACATCATTATCCTCATCAAACATGTCGACACAGCCGTACCGACACACCGCACACACACAAGGAATGCTCCAACAGAGGACAGGACCCACAAAAGCCCTTTGGGGGGACAGAGTGAGAGTATGCCAGCACACACCAGAGCGCTATATAATGCAGGGACTAACTGAGTTATGTCCCCTATAGCTGCTTTTTTTATATAATTTATACAGCGCCTAAATGTAGTGCCCCCCCTCTCTTTTTTTACCTTTTACTGTAGTGTAGACTGCAGGGGAGAGCCAGGGAGCTTCCTTCCAGTGGATCTGTGAAGGAGAAATGGCGCCAGTGTGCTGCAGGAGATAGCTCCGCCCCTTTTCCGCAGCCTATTCTCCCGCTTTTTTCTGGATTCTGGCAGGGGTATTTTCCACATATATAGCCTCTAGGGCTATATATTGTGGTATTTTTGCCAGCCAAGGTGTTATAATTGCTTCTCAGGGCGCCCCCCCCAGCGCCCTGCACCCTCAGTGACCGGAGTGTGAAGTGTGTGTGAGGAGCAATGGCGCACAGCTGCAGTGCTGTGCGCTACCTTGGAGAAGACTGATGTCTTCTGCCGCCGATTTTCTGGACCTTCTGGCTCTGTAAGGGGGACGGCGGCGCGGCTCCGGGACCGAACACCAAGGACTGGGCCTGCGGTCGATCCCTCTGGAGCTAATGGTGTCCAGTAGCCTAAGAAGCCCAATCCGGCTGCAAGCAGGCGAGTTCGCTTCTTCTCCCCTTAGTCCCTCGCTGCAGTGAGCCTGTTGCCAGCAGATCTCACTGAAAATAAAAAACCTAAGTCTGTCTTTCTTTTTAAGAGCTCAGGAGAGCCCCTAGTGTGCATCCAACCTCGGCCGGGCACAAAATCCAACTGAGGCTTGGAGGAGGGTCATAGTGGGAGGAGCCAGTGCACACCAGGTAGTCATAAATCTTTCTAGAGTGCCCAGCCTCCTTCGGAGCCCGCTATTCCCCATGGTCCTTACGGAGTTCCCAGCATCCACTAGGACGTCAGAGAAATAGTGATAGGTACCTTAGATGGGATAGCAGGTACAGTCACATGGCAATGCAGAGATTATTTTGAAAACACAATAAAACGCCACAATATATATATACACCGTATATACTCGAGTATAAGTCGACCAGAAAATAAGCCGAGGCACCTAATTTCACCACAAAAACCTGGGAAAACTTATTGACTCGAGTATAAGCCTAGGGTGGGAAATGCAGCTCTACCCGTACACAGACCTCATAGTGCCGGATATGCCCCACAGTGCCAGATGTGCCAGATATGCCCCACAGTGCCAGATGGGCCAGATATGCCCCACAGTGCCAGATGGGCCAGATATGCCCCACAGTGCCAGATGGGCCCCACAGTGCCAGGTGTGCCAGATATGCCCCACAGTGCCAGGTGTGCCAGATGGGCCCCACAGTGCCAGGTGTGCCAGATGGGCCCCACAGTGCCAGGTGTGCCAGATGGGCCCCACAGTGCCAGGTGTGCCAGATGGGCCCCACAGTGCCAGGTGTGCCAGATATGCCCCACAGTGCCAGGTGTGCCAGATATGCCCCACAGTGCCAGGTGTGCCAGATATGCCCCACAGTGCCAGGTGTGCCAGATATGCCCCACAGTGCCAGGTGTGCCAGATATGCCCCACAGTGCCAGGTGTGCCAGATATGCCCCACAGTGCCAGGTGTGCCAGATATGCCCCACAGTGCCAGGTGTGCCAGATATGCCCCACAGTGCCAGGTGTGCCAGATATGCCCCACAGTGCCATGTGTGCCAGATATGCCCCACAGTGCTAGATACTTACCCTCCGTCGCTCCCGCGCTGTCGTCTGAAGGAGGGACACGGAGAGCTCAGCTCTCCTGTGTCCCTCTTGCGTCTCTGGCGGCAGCGGCGTGTAAGTGCCGGTTCGTGCACTTCCTTTACCACACAGACGCCGCTGCCGCCGGAGAATCAGGAGGGACACAGGAGAGCCGCGCGCTGCGCTCTCCGTGTCCCTCCTTCAGACGACAGCGCGGGAGCGACGGAGGGTAAGTATCTAGCACTGTGGGGCATATCTGGAACATTGGCACTGTGGGGCATATTTGGCACACATGGCACTGTGGGACATATAACACTGACTCGAGTATAAGCCGAGGTGGCTTTTTCAGCACAAAAAAAAAGTGTTGAAAAAGTCGGCTTATACTCGAGTATATATATATATATATATATATATATATAATAGAAACGGGGGCGAACAGGTGACACAGTGCAATACTGGTGCACGTAAAAAATTAATATAATAAAAATTATAATAAATAACACTTCCTCTAGGGTGAGAGTGGCTGCAGCCTTAAGCAATAAAATATGTGCTTGGAGTACACATAAATAAAAATTTAGGTAAGTGGAGGAAAGGGCGCCTTCTAGTGTCTAATAAAATTATATGAGGTGTGAACCCAGTGTAAATAGGAACAGGACACTACTTATCTGGTATACAAAAAGACTTTCCTTTCAGTCATAGGACCAATATAGGTACATGAAAAAGATAAGAACAAAGTAACATAGCTTTTAACGCAGTTTTCTTTCCACAAATAAAACCAGTTGTATATATAAACGTACAAGAGATAAATATTAAAAAGGCTTATCTGTCCATAAAAGAAGTTCAGGTACACCAACAGAGAACTCTTACTTTGTGCCAATATCAGTGTACACTATTTTACTACTTTCTCTTTTCTTAAAAATAAGAATTTACTTACCGATAATTCTATTTCTCGGAGTCCGTAGTGGATGCTGGGGTTCCTGAAAGGACCATGGGGAATAGCGGCTCCGCAGGAGACAGGGCACAAAAAGTAAAGCTTTAGGATCAGGTGGTGTGCACTGGCTCCTCCCCCTATGACCCTCCTCCAAGCCAGTTAGGTACTGTGCCCGGACGAGCGTACACAATAAGGGAGGAATTTTGAATCCCGGGTAAGACTCATACCAGCCACACCAATCACACCGTACAACTTGTGATCTAAACCCAGTTAACAGTATGATAACAGCGGAGCCTCTGAAAAGATGGCTCACAACAATAATAACCCGATTTTTGTAACTATGTACAAGTATTGCAGATAATCCGCACTTGGGATGGGCGCCCAGCATCCACTACGGACTCCGAGAAATAGAATTATCGGTAAGTAAATTCTTATTTTCTCTATCGTCCTAGTGGATGCTGGGGTTCCTGAAAGGACCATGGGGATTATACCAAAGCTCCCAAACGGGCGGGAGAGTGCGGATGACTCTGCAGCACCGAATGAGAGAACTCCAGGTCCTCTTTTGCCAGGATATCAAATTTGTAGAATTTTACAAACGTGTTCTCCCCTGACCACGTAGCTGCTCGGCAGAGTTGTAATGCCGAGACCTCTCGGGCAGCCGCCCAAGATGAGCCCACCTTCCTTGTGGAATGGGCCTTAACCGATTTAGACTGTGGCAGGCCTGCCTCAGAATGTGCAAGTTGAATTGTGTTACAAATCCAACGAGCAATCGACTGCTTAGAAGCAGGCGCACCCAACTTGTTGGGTGCATACAGTATAAACAGCGAGTCAGATTTTCTGACTCCAGCTGTCCTGGAATATATTTTCAGGGCCCTGACAACTTCTAGCAACTTGGAGTCCTCCAAGTCCCTAGTAGGGGCAAGGCACCACAATAAGCTGGTTCAGGTGAAACACTGACACCACCTTAGGGAGAGAACTGGGGACGAGTCCGCAGCTCTGCCCTGTCCGAATGGACAAACAGATATGGGCTTTTTTGAGAAAAAACCACCAATTTGACACTCGCCTGGTCCAGGCCAGGGCCAAGAGCATGGTCACTTTTTATGGGAGATGCTGCAAATCCACATATTTGACTGGTTTTAAACCAATGTGATTTGAGAAATCCCAGAACTAAGTTGAGATCCCACAGTGCCACTGGAGGCACAAAAAAAAAAAAGGGGTTTGTATATGCAATACTCCCTTGACAAACTTCTGGACTTCAGGAACTGAAGCCAATTCTTTCTGGAAGAAAATTTACAGGGCCGAATTTGAACCTTAATGGACCCCAATTTGAGGCCCATAGACACTCCTGTTTGCAGGAAATGCAGGAAACGACCGAGTTGAAATTTCTTTGTGGGGCCTTCCTGGCCTCACACCACGCAACAAATTTTCGCCACACGTGGTGATAATGTTGTGCGGTCACCTCCTTTCTGGCTTTGACCAGGGTAGGAATGACCTCTTCCGGAATGCCTTTTTTCCCTTAGGATCCGGCTTTCCATCGCCATGCCGACAAACGCAGCTGCGGTAAGTCTTGGAACAGACATGGTACTTGCTGAAGCAAGTCCCTTCTTAGCGGCAGAGGCCATAAGACCTCTGTAAGCATCTCTTGAAGTTCCGGGTACCAAGTCCTTCTTGGCCAATCCGGAGCCATGAGTATAGTTCTTACTCCTCTACGTCTTATAATTCTCAGCACCTTAGGTATGAGAAGCAGAGGAGGGAACACATACACCGACTGGTACACCCACGGTGTTACCAGAACGTCCACATCTATTGCCTGAGGGTCCCTTGACCTGGCGCAATACCTGTCCCGTTTTTTGTTCAGACGGGACGCCATCATGTCCACCTTTGGTATTTCCCAACGGTTTACAATCATGTGGAAAAAACTTCTCAATGAAGTTTCCACTCTCCCGGGTGGAGGTCGTGCTGAGGAAGTCTGCTTCCCAGTTTCCATTCCCGGGATGAAAACTGCTGACAGTGTTATCACATGATTTTCCGCCCAGCGAAAAGTCCTTGCAGTTTCTGCCATTGCCCTCCTGCTTCTTGTGTCGCCCTGTCTGTTTACGTGGGCGACTGCCGTGATGTTTTTCCCACTGGATCAATACCGGCTGACCTTGAAGCAGAGGTCTTGCTAAGCTTAGAGCATTATAAATTTACCCTTAGCTCCAGTATATTTATGTGGAGAAAAGTCTCCATACTTGATCACACTCCCTGGAAATTTTTCCCTTGTGTGACTGCTCCCCAGCCTCTCAGGCTGGGCTCCGTGGTTACCAGCATCCAATCCTGAATGCCGAATCTGCGGCCCTCTAGAAGATGAGCACTCTATAACCACCACAGGAGAGACACCCTTGTCCTTGGATATTGGGTTATCCGCTGATGCATCTGAAGATGCGATCCGGACCATTTGTCCAGCAGATCCCACTGAAAAGTTCTTACGTGAAATCTGCCGAATGGAATTGCTTCGTAGGAAGCCACCATTTTTACCAGGACCTTTGTGCAATGATGCACTGTTTTTAGGAGGTTCCTGACTTGCTCGGATAACTCCCTGGCTTTCTCTTCCGGGAGAAACACCTTTTTCTGGACTGTGTCCAGAATCATCCCTAGGCACAGCAGACGTGTCGTCGGGATCAGCTACGATTTTGGAATATTTAGAATCCACCCGTGCTGATTGTAGCAGTATCCGAGATAGTGCTACTCCGACCTCCAACTGTTCCCTGGACTATGCCCCTATCAGGAGATCGTCCAAGTAAGGGATAATTAAGACGCCTTTTCTTTGAAGAAGAATCATCAATTCGGCCATTACCTTGGTAAAGACCCCGGGGTGCCGTGGACAATCCAAACGGCAGCGTCTGAAACTGATAGTGACAGTTCTGCACCACGAACCTGAGGTACCCTTAGTGAGAAGGGCAAATTTGGGACATAGAGGTAAGCATCCCTGATGTCCCGGGACACTATATAGTCCCCTTCTTCCTGGTTCGTTATCACTGCTCTGAGTGACTTCATCTTAATTTGAACCTTTGTAAGTGTTCAAAAAAATTTTTTAGAATAAGTCTCACCTAGCCTTCTGGCTTCAGTACCACAATATAGTGTGGAATAATACCCCTTTTCTGTAGTAGGAGGGGTAATTTAATTGTCACCTGCTGGGAACACAGCTTGTGAATTTTTTTCCATACTACCTCCTTGTCGGAGGGAGACTTGGTAAAGCAGACTTCAGGAGCCTGCGAAGGGGAAACGTCTCGACATTCCCATCTGTACCCCCGGGATACTACTTGTAGGATCCAGGGGTCCTGTACTGTCTCAGCGCCATGCTGAGAACTTGTCAGACGCGGTGGAACGCTTCTGTTCCTGGGAATAGGCTGCCTGTTGCAGTCTTCTTCCCTTTCCTCTATCCCTGGGCAGATATGATCTTATAGGGACGAGAGGACTGAGGCTGAAAAGACGGTGTCTTTTTCTGCAGAGATGTGACTTAGGGTAAAAAACGGTGGATTTTCCAGCAGTTGCCGTGACCACCAGGTCCGATGGACCGACCCCAAACAAGTCCTCTTCCTTTATACGGCCATACTGTGCCGTTTGGAATCTGCATCACCTGACCACTGTCGTGTCCATAAACATCTTCTGGCAGTTATGGACATCGCGTTTATTCATGATGCCAGAGTGCAAATATCCCTCTGTGCATCTCGCATATATAGAAATGCTCTATAGTCAATAAAATACTGTCCCTGTCAAGGGTATCAATATTTTTAGTCAGGGAATCCGACCAAGCCACCCTAGCTCTGCACATCCAGGCTGAGGCGATCGCTGGCCGCAGTATAACACCAGTATGTGTGTATATACTCTTTATTATATTTTCCAGCCTTGTCAGCTGGTCCTTGAGGACGGCCCTATCTATAGACGGTACCGCCACTTGTTTTGATAAGCGTGTGAGCGCCTTATCCACCTTAAGGGGTGTTTCCCAACGCGCCCTAACTTCTGGCGGGAAAGGGTATACCGCCCATAATTTTCTATCGGGGGGAACCCACGCATCATCACACACTTTATTTAATTTATCTGATTCAGGAAAAACTATGGTAGTTTTTTCACATCCCACATAATACCCTCTTTTGTGGTACTTGTAGTATCAGAAATACGTAACACCTCCTTCATTGCCTTTAACGTGTGGCCCTAATAAGGAATACGTTTGTTTATTCACCGTCGACACTGGATTCAGTGTCCCTGTCTGTGTCTGTGTCGACCGACTAAAGTAAACGGGCGTTTTAAAACCCTTGACGGTGTTTTTGAGACGTCTGGACCGTACTAATTGTTTGTCGGCCGTCTCATGTCGTCAACCGACCTTGCAGCGTGTTGACATTATCACGTAATTTCCTAAATAAGCCATCCATTCCGGTGTCGACTCCCTAGAGAGTGACATCACCATTACAGGCAATTTGCTCCGCCTCCTCACCAACATCGTCCTCCTACCTGTCGACACACACGTACCGACACACAGCACACACACAGGGAATGCTCTGATAGAGGACAGGACCCACTAGCCCTTTGGAGAGACAGAGGGAGAGTTTGCCAGCACACACCAAAAACGCTATAATTATATAGGGACAACCTTATATAAGTGTTTTCCCTTATAGCATCTTAATATATATATAAGCATATCGCCAAATTAGTGCCCCCCCTCTCTGTTTTAACCCTGTTTCTGTAGTGCAGTGCAGGGGAGAGCCTGGGAGCCTTCCCTCCAGCCTTTCTGTGAGGGAAAATGGCGCTGTGTGCTGAGGAGATAGGCCCCGCCCCTTTTTCGGCGGCCTCGTCTCCCGCTCTTAAACGAATTCTGGCAGGGGTTAAATATCTCCATATAGCCTCCGGAGGCTATATGTGAGGTATTTTTAGCCAAAATAGGTATTCATTTGCCTCCCAGGGCGCCCCCCTCCCAGCGCCCTGCACCCTCAGTGACTGCCGTGTGAAGTGTGCTGAGAGGAAAATGGCGCACAGCTGCAGTGCTGTGCGCTACCTTTAGAAGACTGAGGAGTCTTCTGCCGCCGATTCTGGACCTCTTCTTACTTCAGCATCTGCAAGGGGGCCGGCGGCAAGGCTCCGGTGACCATCCAGGCTGTACCTGTGATCGTCCCTCTGGAGCTGAAGTCCAGTAGCCAAGAAGCCAATCCATCCTGCACGCAGGTGAGTTCACTTCTTCTCCCCTAAGTCCCTCGTTGCAGTGATCCTGTTGCCAGCAGGACTCACTGTAAAATAAAAAACCTAAGCTAAACTTTTCTAAGCAGCTCTTTAGGAGAGCCACCTAGATTGCACCCTTCTCGGCCGGGCACAAAAATCTAACTGGCTTGGAGGAGGGTCATAGGGGGAGGAGCCAGTGCACACCACCTGATCCTAAAGCTTTACTTTTTGTGCCCTGTCTCCTGCGGAGCCGCTATTCCCCATGGTCCTTTCAGGAACCCCAGCATCCACTAGGACGATAGAGAAATTAGAGGTGTACAAATCGGAGGAAGACCCAGTGGGCACCAAACAAGTGCAACCAATAATAGAGTTTGTGCAGTGCATGAATACTACCAAATCACAGGCAATTCACACTACATATACAATTGTAGTCTCCACTGGATGATCATGAGCATGTAGAATAAGCGCAATTGTTCAGTAACTTCCAGAGCCAGTTGGATCACCCATCTTCAGTACTGGTATAAATGGAGCTTCATTGCTCACTAACCCTATCCCCATGATGAAGTCTAACTATTGACGAAACGCGTTGGGCCTGATGTACCTGAACTTCTTTTATGGACAGATAAGCCTTTTTAATATTTATCTCTTGTATATTTGAATTTTTATCATTTATTTGGATACCTATGGAAAATCAGATGTATTCAATCTCCGATATGTATAGATAAGCTTGTTACACTTTTTTATCCTGTACGCTTGCATTTCTTCCATTTTGTTTATTATATGTGTTGTATTAAACTTTGTGAACATTTTTTTTTTTTTTAAATCCCTGGCTGTGGATTTAAAATTTGTGGGATTTGCTCATACCCACGAAATTTCTATATATACAACTGGTATTATTTGTGGAAAGAAAACTGCGTTAAAACTGTACGCGCTATGTTACTCTGTTCTTATCTTTTTCATGTACCTATACTGGTCCTATGACTGAAAGGAAAGTCTTTTT